>NC_136268.1:51912800-51960300 GCF_964187855.1 Myxine glutinosa
TCACTACAATTCTCAATAATAATAACCAAACAACCCCTAACCCTGCAGGTGGTCTCTTGCTCTTCGGCTCCCTCTGCTGGCTATTGCTATCTTCCTGATGTTGTCATCTTCTTTGCTGGCGGCCTATTTGCACATGAAATAAAATGCACCAACCGTGTCCGTTTCTTTTATTTATGGCCCACAGGGGGCCGACTATGTATGGTTCACCTGTGGGGCATCGGTGCCCTGTGGCCAAGGTCCGCCAGCAAGATCTCGGGCCTTCACGGCCGGTTCCAGCAGAGGGGCCTTGCCCCAACCCATGGGGTCCATAAGTGGTGCTCGGCCACAGACATGTGGTCCATAAGGTGGTGCATCGATGCAGACAGCTGTGGTTCCGGGAGTTTCGGGCGCCCAATGGCGGACTCACGCACGCTCCCCTCGGCGCCCAGTGGCGCACAGGTCCTCATGTGGGAGACAAGGGGGGAAAAGACAGATGAGCGAGGGGTAAGGTCACAAGGGTACACATCAATACAGGCAATGCAAGGTGAAGTGCGTACGGAGAGCGAAGTGAGAAAGCTCGTCCCTACCGTACGTCACCCCCCCTGTCACCTACTCTACCCTTGCCCTTACCCCATATTTACAAAATCTACACCTTTAGAAATTCGTCGCTAATGTCACGTCTTCCCCATATTTCCCCTATACCAAATTCGTCTCCACAATTCCTCTATCCAAAATTTGCCATCACCCAATTCATCATCAATCCTCATAAGGAGGAAGAGATGGAACATCAGCACAATGTCACACCCACGTCATGATGCGTCTCTCATTCCAAACATTTGCATCAAAAATAATAAAAACAACCATGGCATGGTGCGGAGTACCATCGTTACCTCAGGTGAGTGGATGTAGATGGTGCGAGGAGACTCCTAATCCTAACTATCTATCTATAATTCCAGTAATCTCTGTGTGTATGTGTGTGTGTATGTGTGTGTGTATGTGTGTGTGTCTGTGTGTCTGTGTGTCTGTGTGTCTGTGACCGCTGTTTCTCGACAACCACGGGTCCGATATACTTGAAACTTGCCAGGTATATTGCTGGGGACCCGAGGATGTGCCTTTTCAAGGTTTCATATTAATCGGAGAAGTAGTTACCGAGCTATGGCGATTTATTTACCAAACTCCGCAAGCCGTTCGCTTTGGCTTTGCGAATGGACCAAACCATTTCATGTAAATAGAGGGGGGGGATTGTCACCGTACTCGCAAGCCGTTCGCTTTGGCTTTGCGAATGGACCAAACCATTTCATGTAAATAGAGGGGGGGGATATAATTTTAGATATATGTATAGTACGGGCATGCCCTAGTCCTCTAAATGACATTAACACACTTTACACTACCCGGGGTCTTTCCCTGCCAATCCATTGGCCAACTTACACTATGGGTTCTAAAAACCAATTCCCATTGACCAAACTGTGGTGCTTCTCAATTTGGGGTCTCACTCCCCCGATTCATCTCCCAGTGCCCTTGCACAATTTCCGGGCTGGGTCGTGCAGCTCTCCCAGCAGGTCTACCCACCTGCACACATCCACCACTGTAGTTGCCACCCGAGCTTACCTAGCTCCTCACCCTAACCTAACTAACTGGGGAAGGCCCCTCCTGGCTCTGTCACCCTTCGGTGCCCTCTGGCACTGGGCTACCCGGGTCCGTCCTCCGGATCCTCGGGCCCCATCCACAACAACTCTACCGGCTCCCAGAGCCCACCTGCGGCCTCACCTGGCTGACATCCTCACAGTGGTGGAGTGCCCAAACCAACTACACACACTAACAGGCTACACGCCCAGCCATTTCCACGACACTAATGCACCCATCCAAATACCATTCTTCCACCACGCACCACAGATGCCAATATCCAACCACAATTTACCTGTACCCTCTACCTAACACTTACACTACCCTCCCCGGGTATTCGTGATGGGGTCCATCCTCCTTTCCCCCATCCACACCTTCGCACCATCCACTCCACTCCACAGTTTCCACCATACTCACTCCACGACCATCCATTCCAATACTCCATACACTCCAGACCATTTATTCCATACACCTGTTGTTGCACACCTGTGCAATCACACCTGGTGCCACCTGCCCCCTCCTTCCTTCCTGGACCATTTGGTCAGCACAGCACATATCACTATCACTCACTCAAACACTGCTCCATACATCTGTCCAGTTGCACACCTGTGCAATCACAATACAACGCACAATCACAATCAGTTACTCATACGCTGCTCAATACACTTTCGATCCTCAAACACTCGGCATCATCTCATCTAACTGTTGCCCTGCTAACTTAGTGCTCCCCGTCTTCCCTTTAAACTAAGCACATACCACGTCATTATCATCCACACTAAACTACCTGCGTCTCCACTACAGGTATCATTGTCACTACCTAATCTTAACGTTACCTAAGGTCAATCTTTTCTAGATCCCTACACACTATATCCTAACCCTCCCGGGCTAGTTTTCACTGCCAACCCCATAACACTAGTGCTCCTTTGCCCCACTGTGAGAGATGGCAGAGTTGCCATCCCACCACATCGGGTATCTCTCACTACCAATTTTGCACATCAAATTTCAACCAATCAAAAATTTGCCAATCACTACCAATCATCTCTCTGCCAATCCTTTGCCAATCATCAAATTTTGTTTTTCTAATTTCGGGGCCAAAACACTATCCTCGTCATCACAGTCTACTCACTAGTGCCTCTCGGTGCGCCGATTCATTTCCAAAGCCTGGCTTCGTAAAGCCGAGCAACGAATGCGGGTTGCTTGGTGCCGGCGGTTGGATACGTCCGGCATTCGGTGCAGGGAAGGACGCTTACCCGGGCCGAGATCCCACGCACCATCTCGGCACAGAGCCGTCCAATGGCCCGATCTCGACCTGCCGGAACGCCTCAACAAAAAGGGGTCGCCATGACGACCCTTCCTATCGGGCCGCCCGCTCCGCCTAGTGGAGCACGGACGCGGCCGTTCAAAGCGCGGCCCGGCGTGAATCCTGCACGGCGGTTCTTTCGAAACCGCCGCGGATCCCCGTGGCACGCAAAGCTGCCCGGTTCGCACCGAAGGCCCGATTCGGCTATACGTCGCTCTAACCGCTAACCCGGTCACCGTCGATGCTCCACTTGCATGCTCACACCCCGCAGCCCGTTCCTTGCTCATACATCCAGCCGTCTCCATGCTCTTTGTCATTGCACCTTCCCTGACACACCCAGGTACACTCATTCCGCTTACAGACTTGGTCACACACCTGACCACTGCACACCTTTGCACACACTCGTCGTTCGCACACCTCACCAACACACCTCTTCGCGCCCCCTCCTCGGTCACCTCCTCTGTGACAACCACAGGTGTGCTCTCACTTGCACAGCCAATCATGTGCCTCACTACCAATTCCAGTGTGCATTCCCATACGCGCTCTACCATTCCAGGTGTGCATCCTTCCATTCCAGGTGTACATCCTCTCTCACCTGCCACAACCATCTCACGCTCCGTGTCACTCTTACTACTCTCACCTCCACACTCGGTCGCGCACTCACCCTTACTTTTGACAGCGCACTCTTTCCTCATGCACCTGTCCGTTACACACCTTTCTCGCGCAGCCTCTTGCGCACACTCTCCCGTTACACCCTCCGTAACACTCACCACAGGCGTGCATGCTTCCGTTACATCCCCTGTAACACTCCCCACTACACGCTTCCATGTGCTCCCTCGCACACGCGCTACGACCAACTCACTCTCGACAGCACACTCACTCCTCGGCGCGCACTTTTTACTCACACACCCTAGAGTCGGACATTCTAGCAGACCTCCTCCTTCGCACTCCGTACCTGTCGCACACTTCACCAACGGCCTCTCACGAACACCCGGATCCAAATCAACCCCCAAGCCGACTGAAGCTCCCCTCACATCATATACATTTCCGAATATATCGCCACTCACCTTGGCACCTCGTCGTCGCACCTCCTTCACCACCTGGAAACTCATTATTTGGTTAGTGAGCACATAATCACGATTTGAGCACCGACCTTGTACATATTCCATTACTTCCTCCTTTATCTCCCTCTTAGTTTCCGTCCGTCTCTTCTTCATTTCACTCACCCCCTCTTCCACCTTCTCTAATTTTTCCTTCACCTCTTTTATTTCCCGGTGCGTCTCCTCAATTTCGTCCTCTAAGGCTACCTTGAGCGTTTCTATGTGCGTCCTCACCTCCCGGTCCTTTGTCTCCATTACTTCTGTCACCTCGTCCAACCTCGTTGTCAGTCCCTCACGTACCATCTGACATTCCTTCTGTGTCGCCATTAATTCGTTCTTAATGTCTTTTTGTGTCGCTTTTAACCCTCCTAGTACCGCAGTGTTCCTTTGTACCTGCTCCACTAACTCCGTCTGTCCCACCGTCAGCTGTTCCACCTCCTGCGTCAGGTCCTCTATGCCCCCCTGTAACCAAGCCGTATTATTCCTCACCTCTTTCTCCATACGCTTCTCACCTCGCTTTACCTCCTCGCGTACCCCCGAGACCTCCTCGCTTACCCCTCGTCGTATTTTCTCCCCCATCTCCTCCATCTCTTTAGTAGATGCCGCCCTCATCTGTCCCAATTCATCCCTCTGAGCATCCAATTCACCTTCTAACCCGATTTTCACCTCCTCTATCTGGTTCCCCATCCGTTTGATTTCCCGGGTGGATTGCTCCCCTACTTCCCGCAATTTGTCGTCCATTGTGTTTTCTAACCCCCTTAACCCATTTTTCACCTCTTTTATCCCGTTGTCTCACCCCTCAAATTTACTGTCCAACCCCTTAAAATTATTGTCTAACCCCTAAAATTTATTGTTCAACCCCTCTCTTAATTGCTCACTGTCAGCCCTCCTTCTGTCTTCCATTTCTTCACTCGACTTAACCATAAAGGCCTTTATTTGTTCCATAAATAGCCCCCAATCAATCGGCGGTGCTGCTACGGTCGCGGCCGCTGCGACATTTGGTGCCGCCATAACCAGGTGCGCGAGGGCGCCATTTTGTGCACCTGACACCTCCTCAACCACCTCATTGCTCTCCTCCATTTCTTCCCTGTGGTCCTGTGTTACCCCTAACCCCTCTTCTAGCTCACCCACCTGCATCCGATCGCCTTGACTAGCCATGGCGCGATTCAATTTGGGATTAAAAAAACTAAATCTTGGCCGCTCCAAATTTTGACCAATTTTTTTTTTTTTAGATGTTTAAAAATTTGGTTCGGGCCTTGAATCTCACTCCCAGACACCAATTGTTACGGACGCGGATAAGATGTTACTTTGCCGAGCGGATGGCGCTGCGCCCGAACAGTTACCCCGACTAACCCGATTCCTGAACGTTGGCCAAAATCGCGCCACAGATATTCAATATGGAAACCTCTAAAGCGACCGAATGTAAAGAGGAAGAAGAAGACGTACAGAAGAATAACAGGATTTATTATTTACACACACTAAAGCAAAAGGAGCAGTCAAGGTTATATACAGGGAAAATGGAAAAAGCAGGTGACACAGTGAAAATACTAGCTTATCTAACAGTCTTAACTTATTCCCTGGACAGAACAAACAAAGACGGACTCACACGGGGAATTGCAGAGCGGATTGGCTGGAAGGAGGTGGGTGGCTGGAGGGGGAGGAAGGCACGGAGCTGGCTGGAGCTTGGTCCCGCACGGGACGTCGGGCTGGACCTTGACGGCCGCCGATGCCACCGATCCTGTCGTGTGCGCGGGATCACGGGTCGGAGCTGCTTGGTGGAGCCGACGCGCTGGTGGGTGGTCTGGCGTGACGGGTTCTCTCCTCTCTCTTTCTTAGTCCAACCCAATGTAACAACTTCCTCTCTTGCTTAGTCCAACAACAACTTCCAGGCTTTTCGGTGTTCTGATCTCCTCCCTCCTCGACTCTCTCTGGGGGCCTCTGCCTCGGGTTATATAAGCCCCACCCTTGACCCTTTTGCGAACCTCCCCCAAACGTTCTCTCTCCGCCCTCTAAAGCCAACCCCTCGTTCTGGGTTGGTCGGCAAGGGCTGGTTCACTCCTCCCCTCTATGACGAGGTGGAGACACGCCCTTCTTCCCCGACCTTGCCTCGTGGCCAATGGTGGTTTTGGAGCGATTCGAGCTAGCCCCAGCCAAAGGGCAGCAATGGCGAATGAAGAAAACCGCCCAAAATGCAGTTGGCAATTGCAGCAAAGTGGACGGCAGATGAAATGCAGCAAAGTGGCTAAACCTGGCACTTGGAAGATGCCATGTTGGAGGGATCTACTTTATTTAATGCAGTGCAATGGAGTGTCAAATTAATGGAAGACAAATCCTTCGCCTAATACACATAATAAGGATATAACTACTGAACATGGATATATGGTGTCCTTCGTGTATGCTTTATGGAATTAACTACGGGAACGCCCTTTGACCTTTATACAACACTGGAGTAAGGAGGGCGATATTTTTACAACTATTTACACAACAACAACAACAAAAAAAAAACATTCTCATATCCACAACAATATATATATATATATATATATATATATAAAAATATATATATATATATATACAGTATATATATATATATATATATATATATATACACACACACATATATATATATATATATATATATATATATATATATATATATATATTGTTACAGACGCGGTTTTAGATGTTAGTTTACCGAGCGGTTTGGTATTACCGCGTCCGCACAGTTACTCCCCGATTAGAACCCTATCCCGCCCGATTCCACTCGACGTTGACCAAGTCGTGCTATGCTAAATCAATGAAGGAAAGGACACAACGGCTGGGATTAATGCAACGACACAAGGGGTACAGTTCTCAAGACCTCCGGAGGAGGATATAATATTGGTGATGCAGAAACGGGTAGATTACACGGTAAGAGGTAAAGCACAGAAAGATGGGCACTTAGACACAGTCTTATCTTATCCCCGACAGACCACAGACAAACGGGACAAGACTGACTTACACAGGGATTGATGGCAAGGAAGGGCAGGCAGTCGATAGCTCAAGGTGCACCTTGGCTCAGGGGCAGAATCAAACGCGGTCCGGTCCAGAGATGCGGGGAGGTATTCAGCGCTTGGAGGTGGCGTCTTCTCTCTCCGTCGTGTGGGCGCATCTGACGTCACCTCCCTCTTCCTGCGCATGTCCAGCGGGGAGTGACACGCCCTCGGCTCGTTAGCTCCGCCCCAGATGGAATCGGTCCGCCGCTCCTATTGGGTGCGGGGGGTTACCGGGCTCCGCCCTTGACGAGGAGCTGACAGCGAGCCCCTGCGTGGTAACCCCGTCGGAGCACATGTTCAATGGCGGCTAACCAAGCCGGAGTGAGGACGCACACTCCCCGCGCCGCCGCCGCTGTTGTTGTTGTTGTTGTTGTACCATGAGGAAGAGCTACGGGGAGGTTTTGGGAGGTCCTAAACTTTCTAACGGTGCCATACAATCACATTCTGGTGCAACGAAGAGTCAGAATTAATGGAAACGAGTCCTTAACTGACATAGACTAAGAATAACTAGCAAGATGTCCTATAGTTGTCTACGTGAGATGCGGTGAACCTGGATGCGACATTTAATGGGGGAAATAGGGGAAGGTCGGGGCTACAGAGTGTTGTTTACAGACAATGGGACTAGGGAATGGGGGATTGGGGATAGTTGGGAAGTATTGGGGAAATAGGGGAATATTTACAAGCGGATATGGATGGAGGCCAAATCCCATATCCGCAACATTGCACCCTTCTCTACCTCGGGGCGTCCCGACCCGATAAATTTTTACCTACGTTAGTGTGGCACTCAGATGTAGTTCCCTCTACTATTAACTCAACCCTGAGTGCGACAGTTTTACAGATGTTCACAAATGAGTAAATATGTCCCCTGCGACGTTGCACCCTTCTCCTCACAGAAACACACCCACAGGATAACCGAATCGCGGAAAGAATCCTCAAACTAAACATACAGCCGGTAGGGAGCATTATTTACACAAGACTACACTGATATTTACACTACGATCCAGGACCTGTTTTTGGAGGAACACATGCAGATGTTATGCATAGAGAGAGAGCACGCATGCCAGCATCGATACACCAACCCACGAGTGCTCTGTGGCCTTACGGCCTTTAATAATGTGCAGAGCACCCCATCCAAGCACCAAAAGCACCACCCCATCATGTACAGTCAGCACCATCCGGTGCACCAATAAAGTGTTCATAGTCACCGGTGGTGTCGCAGCCGGCCGATGTTCTGCCGCTGGTCTTGCCTTCAGGTGGTGTACTTGGCCTTCTTGCTTCTTTAAAAATAAAGAAAGGCGCCAACCGCGTCCATTTCTGAATTGTGGCCGTCAGGGGGGCCAACTATAAGTGGTTCACCTGTATGGCATAGGTGCCACGTTGACCCAGAGGTCCATCAACGGGTGGTGCTTGCCCGCAAAAGAACTGCGGTCCATTGTGGGCGGCCAACAAAATTGCGGTCCATATGGTGTATCGATCCAGGCAGCAAGCAGCGAAAGTGCAGGCCCACAACTGCAGAGCCAGCACCTCTCTCTCCTCTCTCTCTGCCCCAAAGCCAGATCCTCGGAGGTGGGAGACAAAAAGAAGCAAGTGAGTAAGGTGGTAAGGGCGCAAAAGTGCACGCAATACAAGGTAATGCACACTGGGGGCACATGGGAACCAGGTGAGACAGGTACGTTCCTACCGTACGCCCCCCCCCCACCAGGTAACCTACATTGCCCCTCCCTTACCCCTTACTGTATCCACAAAACACAACACTACCCATAAACATCTACTTTACACATCAACAAACGTCCCTACTGTCTTCCCCGTTCCTCCCATAAACCAAATTCGTCTTCTCTCCCTCCTAACCAATCAAATTTGCCATTTCCAACTCTCATCAAAATTTGCCATCTCCAACTCAACATCAAAATTTGCCATCACCAATTCATCATCAGTCCCTCCTAGGGAGGGAGAGATGGAATCACCCCAATGTCCCATCCACGTCGTGATGCGTCTCACAAATCCACACAGCAATTCTCCCTTCCTGCAACACAGAACAAAGGAACACAGGTGTGGAGTCATCATCATCACCTCAGGTAAGTGGCTGCGTATGGTGCGACAGGTTCATCAATCCTAACTATTTCCTAAATGACTTTAACAACTTTACATTACCCGGGGTCTTTCCCTGCCAATCCATTGGCCAACTTACACTATGGGTTCTAAAAACCAATTCCCATTGACCAAACTGTGGTGCCTCTCAATTTGGGGTCTCACTCCCCCGATTCATCTCCCGGTGCCTTCGCACAATTTCTGGGCTGTGACATGTAGCTCTCCCAGCAGGTCTACCCACCTGCACACCTCCACCACTGTAGTTGCAACCCGAGCTTACCTGCTCCTCACCCTAACCTAACTAACTGGGGAAGGCCCTCTCGCACTCTCACCCCCTCAGTGCCCTCTCTGGCACGGGCTGCCCGATCCACACCCGGGATCCTCAGGCACCCACTGACACTAACGGCTCCCAGAGCCCACCTGCGGCCTCACCTGGCCGACATCCTCACAGTGGTGGAGTGCCCAAACCAACTACACACACTAACAGGCTACACGCCCAGCCATTTCCACAACACTAATGCACCCATCCACAATACCATTCTGCAACCGCACCACAAATGCCAATATCCAACCACAATTTACCTATACCCTCTACCTAACACTTACACTACCCGCCCCGGGTACTCGTGAAAGGGGTCCACTCTTCCCCCATCCACTCCTTCGCACCATGCACACCACTCCGTACCACTTACTCCAACTCTCTCCACACCACTCATTCTCTGCTCCATATATTCCACACACCTGTACTTGCACACCTGTGCTATCACACCTGGTGCCACCTGCACCCTTCTCTCCCCAAGCGCATTCGCGCTGATCCACAACACTCACTACTCCCTCACTGCTCCACACACCTGTCCAGTTCTCACACAGCATCATCTCATCTAACTACTCCCCTCTGAAACTTGCGCTTCCCAGTCGTCCCTTTAAACTATTGCGCTCCCTCGTCATTATCATCCATACTAATCTACCTGCGTCCCCACTACAGGTATCAGTCACTAACTAACCTTAACGTCACCTAATGTCATCTTCTAGGGCCCTATCAATATCCTAACCCACCCGGGCTAGTTCTCACTGCCATACACCCCATAAACTATAGCGCATTTGCCCCACTTTGTGAGGGATGACAGAGTTGCCATCCCACCACATCGGGCATCTCCCACTACCAATTTGGCACATCAAATTTCAACAAATCAAAAATTTGCCAATCACTACCCATCATCTGCCAATCATTGCCAATCCTTTGCCAATCATCAAATTTTGTTTTTTTCTAATTTTGGGTCCAAAACACTAACCTCATCACACAGTCTACTCACTAATGCCTCTCGGTGCGCCAATTCCTGTCCAAAGCCCGGCTTCGTACAGCCAAGCCATGAATGCGGGTTGTTTGGTGCCAGCGGCTGGATACGTCCCGCATTTGTGGCAGGGACGGGGGCTTACCCGGGCCGAGATCCCACGCACCACCTCGGCGTGTAGCCATCCAATGTCCCGATCTCGACCTGCCGGCACGTCTCAATAGAAAGTGGTTGCCATGACGACCCTTCCTATCGGGCTGCCCGCTCCGCCTAGTGGAGCCCGGACGCGGCCGTTCCAAGCGAGGCACAGCGTGGATCGCGTACGGCGGTTCTTTCGAAACCGCCGTCTTTCGGATCCCCGCTGGTCCTCGCGGCACGCGAAGCTGCCCGACGCGCACTGAGGGCCCGATTCGGCTATAAGTCGTTCTAACCTCTAACCCGGTTACCGTCGATGCTTCACCTGCATGCTTACATGCATACGCTACCCCTTGCTTGCTCATACCTCCAGCTGTTCCCATGCTCCTCGTACCTTTCCTTACACACCTCGGTACACTCATTCCGCTCACCGACTTGGTCACACACCTGCCCACCGAACACCTTGGCACACATTGGTCGCTCGCACACCTCACCAACACACCTCTTCGCGCCCCCTCCTCGGTCACCTCCTCTGTGACAACCACAGGTGTGCTCTCACCCGCACACCCAACCACGTGCCTCACGATCAACTCAAGTGTGCATTCCCACACACGCTCTACCATTCCAGGTGTGCATCCTCGCTCACCTGTCACAACCAACTCACGCTCCGTGTCACTCTCACTACTCTCACCACCACTCTTGACAACGCACTCACCCTTACTCCCGACAGCGCACTCTTTCCTCATGCACCTGTCCGTTACACACCTTTCTCGCGCACACTCTGGCGCACACTCTCCCGTTACACCCTCTGTAACACTCACCACAGGCGTACACTTTCTCGTTACATCCTTTGTAACACTCACCACAGGTGTACACTCTCTCGTTACTTCCTCCGTAACACTCACCACACCGCGCTTCCATGCACCCCTCGCACACGCGCTTCGACCAACTCACTCTTGACGGCACACTCACTCCTTGGCGTTCACTTTTTCCTCACACACCCCAGGGTCGGACTTTCTCGCACACCTCCTTTTTCACACACCAGACCTGTCGCACACTTCACCAACGGCCTCTCACGAACACCCGGGTCCATCTCGACCCCCAAGCTTCTTAAATCACCTGGCGCATCATACGCACGACCATATTGGTCACCACTTACACCGGGTCCTCTTCCTCTTCGCTTCTCCTCCATCACCTGCGAATCCCTCATCCGGTTAATGAGCACATCATCACGATCCGAACACAGACTTTGGACCAATTCTTTTACTTCCTCCTTTATCTCTTTCTTATCCCCTCTCCGTCGCTTCTTAATTTCGCTCACCCCTTCTTCCACTTCTTCTAATTTCTGCTTCACCTCCTTTATTCCCCGGTGCGTCTCCTCAAGCTCGTCCTCTAAGGCTACCTTGACCGTTTCTATGTGCGTCCTAACCTGCCGGTCCTTCATCTCCATTACCTCTATCACCTCGTCCAACCTCGTTGTCAGTCCCTCACGTACCATCTGACATTCCCTCTTCGTCGCTATCAAGTCGTCTTTTAGTTCTTTCTGTGTCGCTTTTAACCCTCCTAGTACCGCAGTGTTCCTTTGTACCTGCTCCACTAACTCCGTCTGTCCCACCGTCAGCTGTTCCACCTCCTGCGTCAGGTCCTCTATGCCCCCTTGTAACTTTACAGTCCCCTTTCTCACCTCCTTCTCCATGCGCTCCTTACAGTGCCTCACCTCCTCGCGCACTCCTCCGACCTCCTCACTCACACCTCTTCTGATCTCTTCTCCCATCACTTGCATCTCCTGCCCAGATGCCACCCTCATCTGCTCCATTTCCTCCCTGTGAGCATCCAATTTAGTTTCTACCCCCATTCTGACCCCCTCTATCTGCTGCCCCATTTGTTTAACTTCCCTTTCCGCTTGGTCCCTCATGTCCCTCAATTTGCCTTCCATACTGTTTTCTAACCCCTCTAACCCCTTTTGCATCCCTTCCATTTGATTCTCTTGAGCGGCCATTGTGTTTTCTACCCCCATTAACCCCTCCTGTATTTCCCCTAATCTATTGTCTAATCCCTCAAATTTGTTTCCAAATCCCTCTATTCTACTCCCTAACCCTCCGATCTGGGCCCCCATGTCCTCCCTCAATTTCTCGCTATTGGACCCCATGTCCTCCCTCAATTTCTCGCTATTGGACCCTATCCTTTGTTCTAACCATTGGCTATTGGCCCCCATGTCCTCCCTCATTTTCTCGCTATTCTGGGCCATAAGGGCCTTCATTTGTATTAAAAAAAGGTCCAAATCTCCCAGCGGCGCTACTACGGTCGCGGGCGCGGTCGCCGTGGCCATGTGTGAGGCGCCATTTTGCGCGCCCGTAACCTCGTGCGCGAGGACGCGATTTTGCGACCCTGCCACCCTCACTGCTTCGCTCTCCTCATGTCCCTCAATTTGGTCCTGGATCGACCCTGCCTCACTCTCCTCTACCGGAACCCAGCCGTCTTGATCCGCCATAGCGCGACTTTCAAAATTCGGGTTTTTATTTTTTTTGTAAAACAAAATCAAATTTCGCCGTTAACAATTTCGAGCGCGTGAAGCGCGCTTCGGGTCCGATCTCACTCCTCGACACCAATTGTTACAGACGCGGTTTTAGATGTTAGTTTACCGAGCGGTTTGGTATTACCGCGTCCGCACAGTTACTCCCCGATTAGAACCCTATCCCGCCCGATTCCACTCGACGTTGACCAAGTCGCGCTATGCTAAATCAATGAAGGAAAGGACACAACGGCTGGGATTAATGCAACGACACAAGGGGTACAGTTCTCAAGACCTCCGGAGGAGGATATAATATTGGTGATGCAGAAACGGGTAGATTACACGGTAAGAGGTAAAGCACAGAAAGATGGGCACTTAGACACAGTCTTATCTTATCCCCGACAGACCACAGACAAACGGGACAAGACTGACTTACACAGGGATTGATGGCAAGGAAGGGCAGGCAGTCGATAGCTCAAGGTGCACCTTGGCTCAGGGGCAGAATCAAACGCGGTCCGGTCCAGAGATGCGGGGAGGTATTCAGCGCTTGGAGGTGGCGTCTTCTCTCTCCGTCGTGTGGGCGCATCTGACGTCACCTCCCTCTTCCTGCGCATGTCCAGCGGGGAGTGACACGCCCTCGGCTCGTTAGCTCCGCCCCAGATGGAATCGGTCCGCCGCTCCTATTGGGTGCGGGGGGTTACCGGGCTCCGCCCTTGACGAGGAGCTGACAGCGAGCCCCTGCGTGGTAACCCCGTCGGAGCACATGTTCAATGGCGGCTAACCAAGCCGGAGTGAGGACGCACACTCCCCGCGCCGCCGCCGCTGTTGTTGTTGTTGTTGTTGTACCATGAGGAAGAGCTACGGGGAGGTTTTGGGAGGTCCTAAACTTTCTAACGGTGCCATACAATCACATTCTGGTGCAACGAAGAGTCAGAATTAATGGAAACGAGTCCTTAACTGACATAGACTAAGAATAACTAGCAAGATGTCCTATAGTTGTCTACGTGAGATGCGGTGAACCTGGATGCGACATTTAATGGGGGAAATAGGGGAAGGTCGGGGCTACAGAGTGTTGTTTACAGACAATGGGACTAGGGAATGGGGGATTGGGGATAGTTGGGAAGTATTGGGGAAATAGGGGAATATTTACAAGCGGATATGGATGGAGGCCAAATCCCATATCCGCAACAATATATATATATATATATATATATATATATATATATATATATATATATATATATATATATATATATACATATTGTTACGGTTTTTAGAACCTTCACTGTGTAAATTTTAGTAAATGTTCCGTTATAAATGATCCCCTGTAAATATCCCCATTATTTGGCTTTATTAAAGATCGCACCCTAGTTAGACCATGTACAACACGTAGAACACCATAGGACCTCTCTGTAGTTATTTCATTATTATGTGTTTCAGTTAAGGATCTGTTCCCAATGGTTGAATCTGTGTTGCATTAATCAAATAAGATAGGCTCCTTAAATTTCCCCAATCATCGCTCCCGCTCTTCAAAGTGCAGAGAGAGAGCGGGAGGGCAGCATTCACTGCCCCTTGTCTTGATTCGATTGCTTGCCCCAAACCGCCATTGAACATGCGGTCTCAGGCCGAGGAAAAAGGGGCGGGACACAAGAACAAGGTGTGGCACGTCAACTCACCATCAGAGGTGGAGCCAGCGAGCCCTTGCCGGCCAACCAGGGCCGAGGTGAGCCGACCGGTAGGCGTGTCATCGGAGCCGGCGGCTTGATACAACAAAGGACAATAAAAGCGGTTGCAAGGGACTGCTTCAGGAGATGAGTGAGAGGGATGAGTGTGTCGACAGATGAAAGAGAGGAGAGCTGAGTGCGAAGGTCCGAGGTGCGAGAGGAGAAGACGCTGAGAGTGGGTCCGTTGGCAACGACAATCTCGCCATCTATTCACATTGTCAGCCCACGTGAAACTAATACGTGCAGCTGCCGCCGGGTTTCGCCTAAAGCCCGGAGCGTGGACCGGAGCGTGGACTGGAGCAGACCTCGACGCCGCACATCGGCCCGGACCTTCCTGCCCTGCCGTCTGCCTGGACCTTCTCCTCCTTCCAGCCATTCCTTCCTGCCATTCCATGTTAGTGTGTCTGTTGGTTTGTCCGGGGTTGTAATATAAGACTGTTTGAAGGCTGCCCTGTGTCCTGCTTCTTCTTCTTCTTCTTCTGTATATTCTTTGCCTTTCGTTTCCTCTTCATTTCGTGTACATAATTAATAAATACCTGTTATTCCTTTACTTTGGTTTCTTCTTCCCCTGATCGCTTTTGTCCTGTCTCCAATTGAGTACCTGTGGCACGATTCGGCCAATGTTCGGAGTCGGGTTTAGTCTCTTGTTAACGGCCCGAGTCGCAGCTCGCTTCACTCGGCGCATCCAATCACGCCGCGGCTCGGGCTGGGCTCATTTCCTCGCTTACCGGAAGGCACTGGTAATTAGGTAATAGGAATAATTGGCCTACCACCCTATTCAGCGCTGACCGGAAGTGACATCATAGCTCCAGGACTCGGGCAGCCAGTGTGATAGCCGAGGGGATTAAACCCCCCTCGGTAAGGGGAGTGCCGAAACCGAGATCCGTAACAATATATATATATATATATATATATATATATTGTAGCGGTTTTGCGTTTTGTACAGTCAGTATAATAAAGGTTAAAATTTCCCCCTCATAGTTAGTCACACAAGCAACATGTAGCCTCGCGATAGTGTAGTTATTTCTTAGTATTTGTGAGCTTAGTCCTCTTCCTATGTTAGTTCTGCGTTGAGTAGAGTCAGGAGAACAGGTCTTACTTCTACTGACTCTCCAGCCTCCCTAGCCTCATGCCCCTTTGCGCTGACTTTGGTTCATTTTGGGCGAATTGACACGAGGCAGGCCTAGGAGGGTCGGGGCGGAGCTGAATGAGGGGCGGCAGAGGAGCTGATGGTAAGCACGAGCCGCCAATCAGGGCTCAGAGGTTGTGGCGGCAGCACTGCGTCACAGGGCGTGGTTGGAAGGTTTGAGGGGGTTCGAGAAGGTTCGGGGCGTATCTAGATAACCCATCGCGCAAAGCCCCCGAGAGGACTCGCTGATGAGAGAGAGGACTGAAGGACTAGCGTGGGAGGACTGGTTTAACAAAGGACTAGCGCGGAAGGACTGCCCAGTGAGGACTCGCAAGGACTCGCTGATGAGCAAAGGACTAGCACGGGAGGACTGGAGGACTCCCGCGCACTGACCAACCAGGAGGAATTGTTGACGAGCAGGAGTTGAGAGCGTCAAAGAACTTTGAAGAATAGGCGGGTGAAGAAAGACGTGCATGAACCGGATAATGCGCTATTATAAAGTGACGCTCAGTTGAGCTGGAGGCCGAGCCGCGTACAGTGCATTAAGTCACGCGAGTGATAACGGCTGTGTAATCGCCAGCCACGTTGAGAGACGCGCACTTTCCCTTATACCTCATCGGCTGCTTTTGTTCAGGAGACACGCTACAAGGTTCCTTCCACCGCCTGCTGCCATCTTCGCGGGACGTGCTGGGACCGTGGAGTGCCGGACGGGGCCGTTCCTGGACGACCACGTCGACGCGTTTGGCAGGAACATCAACCCATCTGCAATTCCCTGTGTGAGTGTGACGGGCCCGAGTCTGGGCGATAAGATAAGACTGACTAAGTGCTGCTCTGTGTCTCTGCATCCCGATCATTGTACATACGTGTGGGAATCTTAATTAAACCTGTGTTCTTCCTTTTTCCATTCGATCGTTCCTGTGGTTTCTTCATTGGCTAAGCGTGGTACGAACAGAACCGCTCGAATCGGGTTCACTACCTAAACTGCAGGGACCACGTGGTACTCAATCCGCTCGCCGTACCCAACCCACACGTGGCTCGTGCGAGGCTTGCTTCATCGCTTCCGTGGCGGCGCAGGGATTTAGGTACGAGCGAGAATTGGTCCCGAAACCCTACTTTGCGTTTTGTCCGGAAGAGGCGTTTCAAGTCTCGGTTCCGCCAAGCCCAGAAAGAACAAGGGGATTAATCCCCCCTTTGTAAGGGGAAGAAGGGCGGCGGAGAACCGTAACTATATATATATATATATATACAGTCATGTGAAAAAGTAAGTACACCCCATGTAAAGTTTTGACTTTGTCAACACATTTCAACATACAGCTACTTTATCTTCATTTCAACAATATTGATAGATGAAGGTGATATAATATAACAAATATCATGAAACATTTACATTTTGTAGTCCATTGTATAATTTAAATAAACATAAATGTAAATTTTGCATGTGGAAAAAGTAAGTACACCCCTACATTTATCACTACTTCAAATACCTAAAATGAGAATCAGGTGCACCAGCTCAGGTGCAAATGATTAGAACATCGTTAGAGAGGATCTTGGAGGAACCTGTCTTATTTAAACCTCAGACATTTCGTTTGGTTTGCTCTTTGTTGTTGAAGTGTGCGGCATCACCATGCCTAGATCAAAAGAGCTCTCTGGGGCCTTCAGAAAGAAGGTTATAGATGCATACGAGTCTGGGAAGGGATTTCAAAAGATCTCCAAACAATTTGAAATCAATCATTTGACTGTCCGGAAGATCATCTACAAGTGGAGAAGATTCCAAACAACTGCCAACTTGTTCAGGCCCGGCCGCCCCAGCAAGTTCAGCCCGAGAGCAGACCGCAAGATGCTGAAAGAAGTCTTGAAGAACCCCAGAATGTCATCACGGGACCTACAGGTAGCTCTTGCCACTGTTGATGTCAAAGTGCACGAGTCTACCATTAGAAAAAGGCTGCACAAATTTGATCTACATGGGAGGTGTGCCAGGAGGAAACCTTTACCGTCCAGAAAGAACATCAGGGCAAGAATAAAGTTTGCCAATGAACACCAAGGCAAAGACCAGCACTTCTGGAACAATGTGCTATGGATAGATGAGTCAAAGGTAGAGCTATTTGGCCACAGTACCAGAAGACATGTTTGGCAAAAACCAAAGACAGCATTTGACCACAAGAACCTGATACCAACTGGAAAGCATGGTGCTGGAAATATTATGGTTTGGGGCAGCTTTGCTGCATCAGGGCCTGGGCAGCTCACCATCATAGAATCCACGATGAATTCTTCATTGTACCAGAGGGTGCTTGAGGATAATGTGAGGCCATCTGTCGGAAAGTTGAAGCTCAACCGAAGGTGGACCTTGCAACATGACAATGACCCTAAACATACCAGTAAATCCACCAAGGAATGGCTGAAAAGAAAGAAATGGAGGGTTCTGGAATGGCCAAGTGAAAGCCGAGCTCTAAATCCCATCGAGATGTTGTGGGGGGATTTGAAACGAGCTGTGCATGCAAGAAACCCCTCAAACATCGCACAGCTGAAATAATTCTGCATGGAGGAGTGGGCAAAAATTTCTCCCAGTCGATGTCAGAGACTGGTAGACAGTTATAAAAATGCCTACTTGAGGTTGTTTCTGCCAAAGTGGGCAATACCACCTAGTCGAGCAAAGGGTGTACTTACTTTTTCCACCCTTCCCCTTTGTGTAATAATCAAGACCAAATATGCGTTGAGAGTTAGGCAGGATTTTAAACCTTTGTGTGGTTAAGGGAAGCCATTACTAATGAGCAGGAAGGCGTGGTCAAAATAACAGGCCCACGTGACCAAGGGTCGGTCGACACCACTGCACCAGCAAGCAACCAATGGGCTGTGAAACCTCCCTGAATGAAAGGGGGAAGGAAAACTGAAACCTTCCTGGGAGAAGGAAGGATTGAAGGCCAGCATGTGACCAACCTCAGCCAATGGGAGGCTGTGGAACATTTTGGAGGCATGGGCGGGTGTGATAAAACCCCCGCCCATCGCATTTTCATTCTCTTGCATTTTAGCCTCGCCGACGAGACCACCCTGCTCTTGCTTTTGGGATTTTGCTGCGCCACGAGATCTCTCTTGCTTTTTGCGTCGACGCCCGACACCCATCGCTCTTCGCCGATCTCTGGATTCTTCTTCTTCCTCTTGCCCGGACACTGCTCTTGTCTTTGTGCTCTTGCCCGGACCCTCTTGCCTTTGTCCTTCGACGACGACTCTTGCTCTAGACTCTTACTCTGGACGTTTGCATTTGTGTTTCGCCGATGCCTCTTGCTTGTCCAACCTGTGCTGAAGTTTGTCCGTGCCGACTTCGAGGCGGCGGTTCGTCCTCAGGACCTGACCTCGTTCAGGCTGCACGTCCGGATCGAGGATCGGACTGCGCACACCACGTGGCCACTTTCAAGTCAGTCCCTGCGAAGCACCATCGGTACAAATAACCAGTGTGTTATTCCCTGTGTGAGTGTGAAAGTGCGAAGGTGCCAGTGGGGTGTATAATTAGGTAAGGAATTGATAAGGTGCATATTCGACTCTGTTTCTCTGTGCCTTCAAAATAAAAGGCTGTACATTTGGTTATTACTTTCAACCTGTTCGGGTACGTTTTTTCTCCATTGGCCTAGCATCATCCACGACCGAATTTGGCTTGAATCAGGTCCGTAAATCACGTCAGGTAAACTAAATTTCCACACAGCGTGCTAATCCATTGTGCTCTGCATGTGCGCGTGCACTTTGAAGGTATCCGTGATTTTCCGGTATTAACCGAGGGGAATCACGCAACAAAATTGTTGTCAAGGAGTGGGATTTTTGAACCCTCGCAAACAAAATTGGTGTCATGAGTTTGGGATATTTGAAGCTGGAGTGCGTTTCACATACTGCGAAATTACGAGCGTGTGGAAATTTAGTTTAAAACAAATTAAAATTAAATTCGGATGATGGCTGGCCAAGACGAGAAGGTTCCGGTGGGTATAGAAAATGTAGGGAATGAGGATAAATTAATGGCCCAGGAAACAAACGAACAGATTGACCTTGGAGTTAATGATGGCACGGCAGGGATTGGAGATAATGGCGGCGCTTCACATGTGGGGCCAGCGGCGTAGGCCGGACCCGCTGTGCAAGCCGGGGTTAACATGGAGTTATTCATGACTCATATCAGAGCATGCTTTGAAGAGTCAAGATGGGAAATGAAGAAAATGGGTTGTGAAATGAATAAAATCGATGATCGGATGGACACCATGAGGGAAGAAGCAAGGTGCGATATGAAAAGGATAGGGGAGGAGATTGGGCGTAAGATGAGCGAGGGGGTCGCGGTGGTACGTGACGAGGTAAAGCGGTGTGAGATGCGCGTCCAGCGAGAGCTGAAGGAGGGCACGGCCAAACTGACTGGGGAAATGGAAGTATTGACGCAGGAGGTAGAGAAACCGACGAAGGTAGCATTCGAGCAGGAAATAGTAGGGGCGCAGCGGGAAATAACGGCGGTGAAACAGAAGCTGGAGGAGGTGGAAGGAGGAATGATTGAAATTAAAAAGACACAAGGAGAGACAGGGAATGAATTACGGGAGGAATTGATGGAATGTGTGCAAGGTTGGTGCTCGCACCGTGATGAAATGCTTGCTGACCAAATAAAAAGTTTACAGGTGCTGGAAGAGAAGCGGGAAAAGGGGAGCCCGGAGGTGAGTGGCGATGATTTTGGAAATGTGTTTGGTGCGATCGGAGGCTCGACAAGCTTGGGGGTCAGGATAGACCCGGGCATTTGTGGGGGGCCCATTGTGAGGGGTGCGACTGAGACGGAGTGTGTGAAAAGAGTGTGCGCGCCGGTGTGTGCAAGTACGGAGTGGGTGGCGAGATATAATGATGCGGCTCAGGCATCAACGCAGACCGGGGTAGTGCTTAGTGAGACAGGTAGGGACACGAGCCCCAAATAGGTGGTGCACCATGGGGACCAGAGGGAATCGGTGCTGCGTCGGTCCCGCAAGGACCAGCGTGCGGGATTCGTACCTCCTGCACCCGCACGGTATTGTTGGCACCGTACCACGGCAAGAGCGATCGGCGGGGTTCGAGGGGAAATTCGGACATTCAGAGGCACGCACCTTACCAGGTGAGGTGCTATAACCGTGGCAGGTTGGGTCATCGTGCGTGGGACCGCAGGGCCCTGCGCAAGGATGGACCCCGGCACCTGGGACCACCAACTCCACCCCCTCGGATCGTCCATGCCGACCGAATAAGACCGTACATAGGCGAGCAGGCACCCTCATGGATCGCGCTGGCCTTAGAGGCCGAGGCATGAACAATTACCTCCACAGATGGGGGCTCGTAGCATAGAGGACTGGGGGAGTACTGTACCCCCCACGTGGGGGTATGGTGGTGTGACCATTCCCCATGATGAGGGGGCCCATGAGCACTAGTTTAGGGGGATAGTATTTGTTACGTGCTCCTCCCCGACCCCCTCGTCACGGTGTACCTCCGAGCCTCGAGAGGAGTCACGGCAGAAAAATGTGTTATTCTGTATGTCAAAGATCAATGGTGAAGCCACACCAATTGTTACAAACCAACAGGTATTGTATTAAGATCACACAAGAATAACAGTACAAAAACAATAGTAATCAATTGTACAACAAATAGTATATCATTCCTATGATGGTACCATCAGGTTCGTACAATATAACTCACTGTGCTCCAAGTGAAATCTTTCCTCCAATGGCTTGATCTCTGATCATCAATTTGGTTTCAGACCTGGTCAATCTACTCTGGACATGCTGCTTCTGCTTTCTCAACAATGGATGGAGGTCCTCAATGCCAAACAGGAAATTAGAGCTGTCTCCCTTGACATATCACGTGCTCTGCTCACCAAACTCTCCTCTTTTGGTATCCATGGAAATCTCCACGCATGGCTGGCGGACTTCCTCTCTAGTCGTAGTCAAACGTGTGGCCCTGAATGGGTTTCTCTCATCTCCTCTTCCTGTTCAGGCTGGAGTTCCCCAAGGCAGTGTTCTGGGCCCTGTGCTTTTTCTGGTCTTCATCAATGATCTCTCTGACTCTCATGAAAATCCTCTCTATCTCTTTGCTGATGACTCTACTCTCTGTCGCTCCATTCTTCATCCCTCAGATCGGCAGTCTGCAGCCTCCTCACTCTCTGCAGACCTGGACAAAATCACAGACTGGGCAAACAAGTGGAACATGTCTTTCAATCCTGACAAATCTCACACTCTTACGATGTCTCTCCAAAAAGACCGACTGGACCTCCCTCCCATCCACTTTCTGAATAATCCTCTCCAGGAAGTTCTGTCACTCAAGCTTTTGGGTCTCACTATCTGCCATGATCTTTCCTGGGAAAACCACATTTCAAATCTGGCCTCCAAAGCCAATCGCCGACTGGGCATCCTCCGTCGTGCGAAGTCCTTCCTTGGCACACCTGAGCTCCTCACCACATACAAAGCTTTCATCCACAGCTCAATGCAATACTGCTCTCCCCTCTGGGCTGGTGCTCCTGCCTCACACCTAGCTCGTCTTCACGCTGTTGAAACCAAAGCATTCAGAATCATTGGAATCTCCCGCGATGAAGCTAACTCCAAGGGCCTCTCACTCGCTCACCGCAGGCAGGTTGGTGGTCTTTCCGTCTTCTACCGACTCCTCTCTGGCCTTGCCCCCCCAGCTCTCTCTGGGCTCTGCCCCACAAATATTCCTACAGGTCGCACAGGATCTTCCAGCAACCCTCTTATGGTTAAACTGCCAAAATCAAGACTCTCTGCTCACCTTCACTCCTTCATTCCTCTTTTCTCCTGCCTCTGGAACAAACTCCCTCACTCTCTTCAATCCCACTCCACCCTCCATGTCTTTAAAACAGCTGTTCACCACCATCTCTTATCTTCCCCCATCCAAAACCTTGATCTTTTCTACCTCCGCTAATTTCACCCCAATTCCACGTTTTTGAAATACCAACTTCTGTCCTGGAAGTCCTTGGTGTCCTTGTGTTTTATACTTCTCCCACCCCCCCCCCCCCCCCCATCCCCTTCGCACGCCTCCTCCCCCCAAGCCCTCTCCCTCCCACACATCTCCCTGCTCTCAAATGTTGTGTTTGTGTGCTTCCCCTTGCAACACGTAGGTCACCATAGGACGTCAGTTATTTCATAATATGTGTTAGATAAGGCCATTTTCCAATAGTTGAATCTGCATTGCGTCAATCAAGAGTAGGCCCTTCCGTCCATTTTTGCAGCCTCCTTCCAAGCGATGCCATTAAGCGCTCTCAAGTCTGTGCTCCATGGCCCCTCCCAATTTGGTACGCTCCTTGGCCGCAGCCTTCGCTGCCCGTGAGCTCACTCAACGCCGCCATAAGCCACGAGGTGAAGCCCGGAAAAAGGGGGCGGAGCACCAGGGAGGAGGTGTGGCCACGTCACCCAGCCGTCAGGGCGGGGCCGGTAAGCCATAACCAGCCAACCAGGGCTGAAGTCACATCGCCTGACAGGGCGTGGTTGGGGCTTGCGGAGCGATCGCTGGCTTGACTTATAAAAGCCAGCGCACAAAGCCCTCGTAAGGACTGTGCGGGGAGGACTGGCACAATTTGCAGCGTGATAAAGGACTGATCATTGTGGAAAGGTCTGTCGTGATTACGGAGGACCCGCGAGTGTAAGGAATCGCGCTTGGTAAAGAGGACTCGCTGGTATTGGTATTCCAAAGAGACGCGCTGTGGAAACCCGCTGTACTAAGGGCGAGCACGCGGCATGCATTGCCACGAACTGCAGCGTGCAGGACATTGGGGAGGGGGCGTTTGGCGCAAGTCGTGCGCATATTACGTATGCGAGTATACCAGCCTTACCCCCATCATAACAATTGTCCGCTCGCGTTGCGCTACACGAAGAGCTGCCTGCCGGGTTTCGTCTGCTGGATCGGAGCCGGACTGGAGCCTGGACACGCTGGTGACCTTCCACCCTACCATCTGCAATCCCCGTGTGAGTGTCTGTATGTGAGACGGGCCCGTTTGTCCAGGGAATAAGATAAGACTGTAGTTAAGGCTGCCCTGTGTACTTTTCCTTCCTCTTTCTTTCTTGTACATTCTTTTGTTTCCTCTTCTTCTTTTTGTACATTTGTAATAAATTGCTCTGTTCTTCCTATTTTCCTGGTTTCCTCTTATCCGATCGTCCTAGTCTTTTCTCAATTGGGTAAGCGTGGCACGATTAGGAACCGCTAGCATCGGGTCTAGTCACTGGTTAACAGCTCGGATTGCGGATTGCTATCCGCTCGGCATATCCCATCAATATCCGTGGTTCGAGTGGGAGTTATTTCCTTGCTTACTGGGCGGCGTTAATAAGTAGGTAATAAGAAGACGGCTTACAACCCTTGTTAACGTCGTCCGGAAGTGACGTCATAACTCCCGGATCCTGTCGGCCAGATAAAAGACAAGGGTATTAAAGACAAGGACCTTCTCCTCTCCTCTGACGCTGGCAACCTCAACATTCTCATCCTCCTCGACCTCAGCGCCACCTTTGACACCATCGATCACACCATCCTCCTCACCCGACTTGGAAACCACCTTTAACATTACCGGCACTACCCTCTCTTGGATTAAATCATACCTCTCTGACAGACGTCAGTTCATCTCCATCAATAACTGCAAATCCCCCACTGCTCCCCTCCCCCAAGGTGTCCCCCAAGGTTCAGTTCTTGGCCCCCTCCTCTTCATCCTTTACCTGCCCCCCCTCGGTCACTTAATCCGCCGTCATGGTCTCCAATTCCACTGCTTCGCCGATGACATCCAGCTTTTCATCTCCACCAAGTCCATCTCCACCGCCACCCACTCTATCCTGACAAACTGCATCACTGAAATAAAATCCTGGCTTCAAATCAACTTCCTCAAACTTAACTGTGATAAATCTGAAATAATCATCATTGGCCCAAAAACGCTCACCAAGTCCACCCATAACTTTGCCCTCAACATCGACTGTTTCCCAGTATCCACCTCCCCTCACATCCGGAATCTTGGCATCATCTTTGACCAAACCCTCTCCTTCGACAAATACACTAAACAGATCACAAAGACAGCCTTCTTTCACCTGAAAAACATCGCCCGTCTCCGTCCATCCCTCTCCTCCGTGGCTGCAGAAACCCTCATCCACGCCTTCATCACTTCCCGTCTGGACTACTGCAATAGCCTCCTTTATGGTTCACCCTCAAAAATCACCAATAAACTCCAATACATTCAGAACTCCGCTGCCCGTCTACTCACCCATTCCCGGACCCGTGACCACATCACCCCCGTCCTTTACAAGCTTCACTGGCTCCCCATCTCCCAGAGAATCCAGTACAAAATCCTCCTCTTGACCTACAAAGCCCTCCATAACCTGGCCCCATCCTACCTGGCTGACCTCCTCTCCAGACACACTCCCACCCGCAACCTCCGCTCTGCTGGTACCAACCTCCTGACCCCCCCCCCCCCATCCGGACCAAATTTAGATCCTGGGGGGACAGGGCCTTCTCCATCGCTGCTCCCACCCTCTGGAACTCGCTACCTCACACCATCAGAGACTCCTCCTCACTCATCACATTCAAAACATCACTCAAGACCCACCTGTTCAACACTGCATTCAACATTTAACCCACAGCATCTAACCCCTGACTATCTCCTCTCCTTCTCCCTCCTTTGTGCTTTGAATATTTCCCTATTGATTCTTCTTTTTTTGCAATTGTTTTTATGTTTTGCTATGCATTATGTTTTGCACTCTGTCAAAGCGTCTTTGGGCTTCCTGAAAAGCGCTATATAAAATAAATGCATTATTATTATTATTATTATTATTAATCCCCCTTTGATAAGGGGAGAGCCGACGTCGGAGATCCGCAACAATATCATGTGGAATTCGAACCAGGCAATCCGACATCACAAGCAATGGAGTCCGATGTGAACACTAACAGGGGAACATTAATTTAATCTCACTTTATACGTTTTCATCTTACTATAATTCACCAAATGTCCGTCCGTCCGTTTGAAGGTACCGCAAAAACGGCTCAACCGATCGCAACGATATTTTGGGTGGGTAATCCTCGGACCCCCTGGGAGTAAAATAGGCTATATTGTTTTTCCAAGTTTCCAATTTTCCAGTTTTTCCAAACACGATGGAATAATATTTACCGATATGAACAGTGATGTGGCTTTTGTTGAAATTCTACAAATACTGTTTATTCTACGTACCAGGAGAGAGTAGATCGACTCCTGACGAACTCTTCCGATATAAACGTGCGGCTCCGAAGTGACATGACAGCGTGTGCAAAGCGACTGCGAAACTGGTGCAGTGGCCGCTTCCGTGTTAAAGATTCGGCGCGCACTCTTCACACATAAAGCGCCAGTCACACCGGGCCTGCGACCAGGTTACGACCTAGCTGCGACCGAAAATTTTGTTAATCGCAGAAAAATCGTAGAAAGAGTGCACGACTGGTCGCAGAGGTCGTGGGTGATCGCCCGAGCAAAATCAGTCGCAGCAAGGTCGATGGTCATGTTCAAAACTTCTGACCTGCGATTCCAAATCGTAAGAGGTCGCAGACAGGTCTTACATGGTCGTACCACCAGTCGCGCATGGACGCACCACCAGTCATGCATGATCGCGGGTCAAGTAGTCGCACGATTGGTCGTGCTACTGGTCCTGCCACCTGACGATTGGTGGTGCCACCTGTCGTTCAACCTCACGATCGGTAGTGCACCAAGTCACGACCTGTCCCGACTGGTTGCACGACCTTACACTTTCGGAATACTCGCCCACCGCCGGAGGTGCCTCTTCACGACCATGCAACAGGAACATGAGGCTGTCAAGAATATCTTGAGTGCGTGCCTCTGCCTGCATAACATGATGCGGATTCGGTACCCTGGACTGCAGAACGGGGACGTTGCCTGCATGGGGAATCACCACCAGATCATCCCTGGTGCTTGGAGGAACGAGGCAGTGCTTCAGGACATGCAGAACGTGCAAGGCGGGAATCGTGCTACACGGGAGGCCAAGGTTGTGCGCGTTTACCTCAAGCACCACTACAACAACGTCGGCAGTGTTCCATGGCAGGATGAAATGCTCTAGAAACTGTTGTGTGAATGTTTGAATTTTGATATTTTTTTTGAGATATGTGTATCATATATTATAGTATATGCTATGTGTATGATCTATTTTTGCATATCTATTTTAAAATTAACTTGTACAATAAACACGCTATTTCATGGTATGTCTGGAGAAAAAATAATAATTAGTTGTCTTTATTGTTTGTTTATGGTCTGAGTAATAAGTGACTGGTTTATATTACAATGGAAAAATATATTATTTTAAATACAAATTAAATCATTACATGTGTACACAAACAAAGTTCTTTGTCAAAGTAAAATCTTCAACACAATAAAGTAATGTGCAGAACTAAGTAGAACTAAGTAGTAGAACTAAGTAGTAGAACTAAGTAGTAGTACTAAGTAGTAGAACTAACCTAGGTAGTAGTAAAGTAGTGTGCAGAATCTGCCAGGCCACAGGGACACAGTGACGGACGACGGACGAAACATCACGCCAATAGCATACGCTACCCTTCGGTCAGGTAAGCTAAGAAGTAAGTACAAACAACTTTAAATTTCAATGTATCATCATTTTATTAACAAAACAAAACATGCAATGCTACCTTTCATTGTCGCAAACATATTGAAAAAGCCCCGAAATTACACTAGAAAACACATAAATTGTACTAGTCCATCACTCGTGCAAGTGGTCACCCCCCTGCAGGATATGATTACTCAAAACTAACTGTGCTCCGGTGTCGGAAGTACGCGACTCAGTGGTTGTCGCAGTCGGATTACCGGTACCGCTACTTGGCATGGGGGATAACTGGGGTCCGCTCAGCCCTGATAAGCTCAGGGACGACAGTCGCGGAGGTAGCTGCTGCGGTGCTGGGGCCTGGGGCCAGTACTGGTCATGCTGCTGGTAATCGCACAGTAAGAACACAGCAGAACGCATGTTAAAAAGTTACCACAAGCACTCTGTGCACTCGTCCGTGCGTCTCGGGACTCTGTGCACTCGTCCGTGCATCTCGGGACTCCGTGCACTCGTCCGTGCGTCTCGGGACTCCGTGCACTCGTCCGTGCATCAGGGGAATCCGTGCACTCGTCCATGCGTCTCGGGACTCCGTGCACTCGTCCGTGCGTCTCGGGACTCTGTGCACTCGTCCGTACGCTGGTAAGCTGGTAATCGTTGGTGATCGCACAACCACGCGTACCACCAATCGTACGATGACCCCTAAGACCAATCGCTGTTTGCGATCGCAAATAAAGAGCATGACAAACATTGACGATTGGTCGTACCTCGGCCAGATTGCCATCAATCGCACGATCCAGAAATCGTACGATCCGGTGTGACTGAGGCCTTAGAAAGACGTGTAGCGGCCGCTTCCGTTTTGCAGAATTCAATCTTTTTTTCAAAATGGCGCCATGTACTGTTTAGATTTTGATGATTTGCGTGTGATATGATTCAACGGATGTTTATATGAATCGTTTAAAATAAAAAAAGCTTTCAATTTCTGATATTTTGCCTTTTAATTTGGGCTTCTCAATTGAAGCCCCGCCCTCCAAAGCTCTCCGCATATGTCTTGGTGCCTTTAAAAGCTCCCCAGTGAGCGCTCTCCTGGTTGAAGCGGATGAGTTGCCCTTGTCACTTCGATGGGAAGTGTCTATTCTCAAATACTGGTCCAAATGCATTTCCTCCGGGGTAAATCATCCTGGCAGTTCTCTGTTCCTGGATTGCTGGGAGTATCATGCTCTCGGTAATCCCCGTCGGCTTCCCCCTTTTGGTCTCAAGTGTGTTAGGGCGGTTAAAGGGTTGGGGTTGGAGTTCTCCCCGGTTAACTCAGCCAATAAAGTGTCCTTATGGCCGCCTTGGACCCTCGTGGTTCCAAGAATTCACTTGGATTTACAGAGTATGACAGACAGGGACAATCCCGTCGTGACTGTAGTAAGTTCAGGAATCTCCTTTAATCAAGTTGTTTATAAAAGACGATACCAAGCTCTCACAGAGCACACAGCCATCATGACGAGCCGCCATTAACCACTCCAGCCACGCCCACCGACGTCACTACGCAGTACGTAGTACCAATCACAACATCTCCCTTTCATTGAAATTATTATGTTTGTATGCAACAAAACACTACTAAGCTAAATCAAAATAATAAACACAATCAGACACAACTTGAACCACACATAGATGGGATATGAGGTTACTGTTATAACTCTTAACCAAAATGTAATTACTGCTCAGTATGATTAGCTAAAACAGAGAAAACACAGAATCATTCCAATCAACGCATTGTCTCTGCACCAATATTACAAGGGCTGATTTCTGGTGGTCGTTATTCACTATCACGATATCTCAACGGTTTTCGAATCACACAGCCTGATCTGGTCGAGTACGGAGAGTTGTCGGGCCTTGTTGTCTCAGCACTCTCGTCATCCTTGGAGCTGGAGCAGCCATTAGTTTCCATTGCTGAAGCGTCGTTGTTGAAATGTACGTGTCGAGCAGTTGGTAGACTTTGATGTGTTGGTTGGGTCGGTTCGTCCTTCCACTTGGCGCCACAATCTGGGGGATGAAGTTCACGCAAGTGTAACCTGGTTCTTCGAAGATGCGTCCCGTTAGGCGTCTGTACTATATACGAGCGGGGTTCATTACAGCGGGCCACAACTTTCCCGGGGTACCATTGGTGCGTGTCCTTGTTCAGAATCCGAACCTGATGTCCAATAGCCAATTCAGGTAATTGCGGCCCAGCCGTTCTGTTGTATTGCTTCGCCATCCGGTCTCCACGTTCCTTCAATCGTTCCTGAATTCCCGGATGCCTTTGTTGTGCAGGAACCAACAGACGACTTGGTAGGTTGGTGCGTATTGGCCGGTTGAATAGCATTTCGCTTGGACTTGGGAGGTGGGAATCTACAGGTGTGCACCTCAGGTGTTGTAGTGCAATATCTATGTCACTCCCTGATCTAATACACTTTTTGATCATGTTCTTCACTGTTTGAACTTGTCTCTCAACCAATCCATTACTGCGTGGATACCTCGGTGATGTTGTCGTGTGTTTTACATTCCATTTGGTACACATATCACGGTACGGCTTACCCACATATTGAGGTCCATTGTCCGATATGATCTCCAGAGGTGGGCCGAACATACTGAAACATTCAGATGTGGCCTTGGCTACTGCACTGCTCGTCGTGTATTCCATTCTCTTCACAACTGGGTACTTGGTGTAATAATCCGTCACCAAGAGGTAGGTCTGCCCGTGTAGCTCACACATATCACTGGCTACCTTTGTCCATGGTACCGCTGGTATCTCATGAGCTATCATAGCCTCACGCCTTTGTTCTGGTTGGTTCTCTTGACATGCCGACAGCTCTCTCAATGTCCAGATATATACTTGGCCAGTAAACACATTCGCGTGCTAGACGTTTTGTCTTTTCGATCCCCATGTGCGCCTCATGGAGCTGGTCGAGGATATCCTTCCGTAGCTGCTCTGGAATTAGTACCTGTCGACCTTTGAAGAGAACACCGTCACAAATACCAATTTCATCACGGTATGGCCAGTACGGACGTAGGTCCACAGACAGCTCTGTAATCCTAGCAGGCCACCCTCGATGTACAACCTGGTGCAATGCTCGAAAGGTTCTATCAGCCTTTCCACACTCTCCGAGTTGGTCCTGTTTCCTTGAGCTGAAATCAATGAGGTCAAAGCGATGATGATCATCCACATCATCAAGCTCAATACCATCTACACGTGTGTCCAACTGCAGTTCCTGATTGTTCTCTGGATTTGGTAGCCTCGACAGCGTGTCTGATAGCATCATCTCACGGCCGGCCTTATACTCCAGATCAAAATCGTAGCCTTGGATTTTCACAAGAAGGCGCTGAAGCCGTGGAGGGGCGATTGTAAGCGGTTTGCTGATGATCATGACCAATGGTTTGTGGTCTGTGTATACCTTGAAGCGTTTCCCAAACACATAAGTATGGAACTTCTGTATGCCAGCAACAAGGGCCAGGGTTTCTCGTTCAATGTTGAATATGCAGACTGAGTGGGTGTCAGAGTACGTGACGCAAAAGCAACAGGCTTGTCATCCTGCAAAAGGCATGCACCCAGTCCCTTCTGTGACGCATCTACTTCCAAGACTGTCTCTTTGTCATGATGATAGTATGTTAGACAGGCGTCTGCATCAACACTCTGTTTCAGTTGCTCAAATGCAAACTGAATGTCTTCCTGCCACATGAATGGCACTCCATTCTTCAGTAAATCTCGGAGGGGTGCCACTTTGTCCGCAAAGTGGGGAATATGTGGTGACAGATAGCTCATCAGTCCAAAGAATCGGCTCAACTCTTCCTTATCCTGCGGTGATGGCATCTTCCGGATGTTGCAGATCTTCCCAGGATCAGGTGAGATTCCTTGTTTGCTGTAGATCGAGATGAAGAAGTTGATACGGTCAGTCTTGTTGATACATTTCAAAGAGTTGAAAATCAGACCCTCTCTTCGTGCTACTTTCATCAGGTTCAGAAGATTACGATCATGCTCCTCTTCAGTTCGTCCTGATACTGCCACATCATCGGAGATACCAATACAGCCTGGTGCTTGCTCGAGTATGCGGTCCATGGCTTGCTGGAACAGATCCTGGCTGACACATAACCCAAAAGGCAATCTCTTGAAGCACCAGCATCCAAAAGGTGTGCGGAATGTGGTCAAATCCTGGCTTTCCTCGTCCAGATGCACAGCCAAATAACCAGCCCGAGCATCTAATTTTGAGAATATTGTGGCGTCAGCAAATTTTGGGTTCAGCTCATCTAATGTCGGTATTTTATGTGGACACCTCTTCAGCCAAGAGTTTAGGCATTTCGGATTGAGACATACTCTTAAGCTCCCATCTTTCTTTACACTATTACAGATGGAAGAGCACCAAATCCGTATGATAGTCCACTTTCCTGATGATACCCTGTTTTTCCATTTTCATTAGTTCCTCCTTCAACTTCACTTTGATGTGAACACTACACTTCCTTGGTGCGTCAATCGATGCCTTTGCATCAGGCTTTAGATGAAGCCTCACTTTTCCTTTAAAATTCCCAATGCAGTCAAACCTGTCCGGGAACAGCCTTTTCAAATCATCCACGGAATTCACCTTGTAGGCCTGTTCCTCATGGCGCATTGGTTTCGGAATCCTTGATGCTGGAGGTGCAGCCTTCAGCAATGTCCTCCGTTGCCCAGCAATGCTGTTTATGGTGACGAAGTTGAGCCGTTCACACGCTGGTAGTCTAAGTACTGCAGGTCCAGGTACTTCAACCACATAGAACCTGTACTTGAACCAATCTGAGTCTTTATATCGACACAAGAGCTTTAGGATTCCGTGACACTTGATCTCACTGCCATTGTAAGCAGTGAGCTTGGTCCCACCAAGCGGAGTCAGTTTTGACATCCATTTGTTTCCATACATGTCCTTCACAATACGCGTTGGCAAAGTATTCCCTGACGCACCTGTATCCACTTTCAACTGCAGTTTGTATACACATTTCATGTCAGGGCATACAATGTTCAATAATGTGTATACTTCATCCCTCGTCTCCTTCATACACAGTGCGGATACCCTGATCACGTGAAACGGCTTGGTGTGTTCATATGCCTCAGTGTCACTTTCGTAACTGTCTTCATCGCCTTCAGTACAATACCCCGACACTTCATTCACCGAGGTCCCATTATTGTTACTTCCCCGAAGCATACCTCTCAACTTGCTTCTGCTGAGGCAAGTTGCAGGACCCATTGCAGGACGGCGGCTCCACTCGCCGTATCCATCAGCATATCTCGTGCTTCGTTTGGGATTTTCACAACAACGGGCCCAGTGTCCCAGTTCACCACAATACTTACAATAATCATTGTATGCTGGGCAGTTCCATGGTGGATGTGATAGTCCACACATTTTGCACTTTTGTCGATGTGTCATGGCATTCACAGACGATGAAGGCCCTTCCATCTTCTGGGTGGCCTGCTTTCCGATTACCATTGCTTCGTACTTGCGTCCCTCACTTAAAACCAGGTCCATGTCGTACCCGACCTCCTGGTCGAGCAGATGCTTTTGAAAATCATCATGTGGGGTGCTCGCAACAATCAACTCGATAATTCGTTCCGAGAGTTCTGCTTCAGAGAAATTGCACAACCTTCCCTTCCGTCGGCATCGGTTGACTAAATCATCAATGGACTCTCCTTCTTGCTGCCGAAATCTCATCATTTCCAGCCGGTGAATCGGAAAGTTTACATGAATGTCCAATTGATCCTCGAATAATTTATATAATTTATCCGGATCCTTTTTATCATCTTCACTCAGAGTCGATGCATTGATCCGCCTCAGTCCTTCGTCTCCCACAGCAATCTGAATCTTGATGGCCTGCCTGGCTTTAGTATCGATGCCCTTGTCCGACAGCACCAAGTTCATTCGTTGCTTGAATAACTTGAAGGTCTCCGCCAGCTCCGAGCTGGACCAGTCCATTGTCGGGAACTTCGCAATGTTGAAAAAACACGGAACGTGCCGCCGTGGTAATCCGCAAAGAAAACAAGACCAAACGTCAAACTGCTTGTTGATCTTCACGATCCCGCGCTGCCACCATGTAGTAAGTTCAGGAATCTCCTTTTTAATCAAGTTGTTTATTAAAGACGATACTGTGGCGGACACAAAAGCCCACTGGCGTGGTGACATCATTCCACGCCCGAGGAGTAGGCGTGGCCTCATGATATACACTGGGCGCGCAGCCCGGAGCGCGCCAGTGTTACAGTGAGCTCCTGAAATAAAGACGCTTATAAGTTACCGCTTGTCCGCTTCCTCCTTGCTTGCAAGCAGCGCGCGTAACGCCGCGCTTTACTGGTGACCCCCTTGACGTTGGATCTGCCGGAGCGATCCTTCCACACGCGACGCCATTGCCATGGCCAACTTCATCAAACTTCCCGAATTTTGGGAGGCTCAGGCCGAAGTCTGGTTCGTCCAGGCCGAAGCCCAATTTCAGCTTCGGCGCCTCACCGGCGATGACACGCGCTATTGCCACGTCGTCGCCTCCCTCGGGCCCGGCACGGCCGCTCGAGTTGTGTCCGTCCTTCGCCACCCACCGGACGGCCACAAGTACGAGGCACTCAAGCGGCTACTCCTAGCCACGTTCGGCCTCACGGACGACGCACGGGCCGACCGCCTCCTGGATCTCCCCGAGCTCGGTGACACGCGCCCGTCGGTCCGAATGGACCATATGCTGTCACTGTTGGGCGACGAAGCCCCCGGTTCTCTATTCCGGGCACTTTTCCGTCGCCAACTTCCAGCGCAGGTTCGCCTCGCGTTGGCCGGGACCGGGCTAACGGAACCCCGAGCATTGGCAGCCGAGGCGGACAAGTACTTCGCCGCTTCGGACACGCGGGCGAGAGTCGGGGTGGCCGTCACGGCCCTCGTGGCTGATGCTGCTGATGCTGCTGATCCACAGCATCAGCTTATACAGCATACGCAGCATGCTGATACGCACCTCGTGACCGCCGCCACGCCCCACCCACCGCCGCGGCGAAAACCGCCACCGCGGGGAAACCCGCCAACTCCACCGGACTGGCGGAGCCAGCCGCGCTCCTCCAGCTCCACCACCTAGTGCTGGTTCCACGCCAAGTTCGGCCACGAAGCTCGGCAGTGTCATCCGCCATGCTCCTTCAACAGGTCGGGAAACGCCTGGGCCGGCGCTCAATAGTGGCGATGAGCGCCGGCCGTTCGAGCAGCCTGCTGTTCATAACGGACACCTTCTCCGGGCGCCGTTACCTGTGCGACACGGGAGCGCAGGTGAGTGTCGTTCCCGCCGGCACGTCAGACAAGCACGCAGCAGGTGGGGGCCCCGCGCTGCTTGCCGCGAACGGGACGCCCATCCGTACGTACGGAAAACGCTGCCTCTCTCTGCGGTTCGGAGGGCAGGTTTTCCGATGGACGTTCGTCACCGCCGACGTGCCCATGGCACTGCTTGGCGCAGACTTCCTGTGCGCTAATGGGCTCCTGGTCGACGTCAAGTGCAGACGTCTTGTCCAGGCTGAGACGTTCAGCTCGCTCGCTTGTGCATTGCCCAGCTCAACGAGCGGCTTGCCAAGCGGCTTGCCGAACGGTTCGGTTCTGGCCACGTTGGTCTGTACGCTTCCGGCAGCGGACGCATTCACCCGCCTCCTCGCCGGCTTCCCGGCCCTCCCGCGGCCCACCTTCTCGGCAGGGGCCGTCAAGCACGGGGTGGCCCATCACATCCCCACCTTCGGGCCACCGGTCTATGCCCGGGCACGCCGCCTCGAGCCGACGAAGCTGGCGGTGGCAAAAGCGGCGTTCGCTACCATGGAGCGACTCGGCATCGTTCGGCGCTCAGAGAGCGCTTGGGCGTCGCCGCTGCACATCGTGCCGAAGCCCGGCGGGGGATGGCGACCGTGCGGGGACTATCGCCATCTCAATGACGCCACGACTCCCGACCGCTACCCCGTCCCCCACATTCAGGACTTTTCCGCCCGTTTGGCGGGCATGTCCTTCTTCTCGAAGGTGGACCTCATACGCGGCGACCATCAGGTCCCCGTCAGGCCGGAGGACGTCCCGAAGACGGCGGTCATCATGCCATTTGGACTCTTCGAGTTCCTGCGCATGCCCTTCGGTCTGAAGAATGCGGCTCAGGCGTTCCAGCGACTGATGGACAGCGTCCTGCATGACTTGGATTTTGTCTACGTCTACCTGGACGATATCCTCGTCGCCAGCGCGTCCCACGAAGAGCACCTACGCCACCTCCGCACGCTCTTCGAATGCCTGGGCCAGCATGGCCTGATTGTGAACCCCGCAAAGTGCCGGTTCGGCGCCACCATAATCGATTTTCTGGGACACCGTGTCACCAGGCACGGAGCCGTCCCCCTGCCGGCCAAGGTGGAGGCGGTGAAGGGGTTTCCGCGCCCCCGCACGATCAGAGGGCTGCAGGAGTTCCTGGGCATGGTGAACTTTTACCATCGGTTCCTGCCCGGTATCGCCCAGCTCCTGCGCCCCCTGCACGAAGCTCTCCGAGGTAAGCCGGGCAAAGGCGACGTTACCTGGACCGAGCAGATGGACACGGCGTTCACGGGCGCGAAGCTCGCCTTGGCTAACGCCACCATGCTCGCGCACCCGGCGCCCGATGCACCGATCGCCCTCACCACCGATGCCTCGGACTACGCGGTGGGCGCGGTGCACGAGCAATGGGTGCGTGGAGCTTGGCAACCGCTGGCGTTCTTTAGCCGGCAGCTTCGCCCGCCCGAACGCCGTTACAGTACCTTCGACCGCGAGTTGCTCGGACTTCACTTGGCGGTCAGGCACTTCCGCCATCTGCTCGAGGGCCAGGCGTTCACTGCCTTCGTCGACCACAAGCCGCTGATCTTCGCGATGGGCAAGGTCACCGAGCCGTGGTCGGCCCGGCAGCAGCATCACCTCTCGGCCGTGTCCGAGTACATGACGGACATCCAGCACGTCGCGGGGAAGGACAACGCGGTGGCGGATTGCCTTTCCCGGGCCGTCGCCCACGCAGTCCACCTCGGCATCGACTATGCCCGGATGGCAGCGGACCAGGCCGCTGACCCCGACGTCCAGGCCTTGCGGACCGCCGTCACGGGCCTCCGCGTCACCGAGGTGGCATTCGACGGCGCGGGCACAGCCCTCTTGTGCGATGTCTCCCTCGGGCGTCCTCGCCCCATCGTGCCCGCGGGCTGGCAGCGCCAGGTGTTTGACGCCATCCACGGCGTGTCCCACCCGGGCGCGAGGGCCTCCCAAAGGCTGATCGCCGACAAGTTCGTCTGGCATGGCCTCCGGAAGGCCGTCCGCGGCTGGGCCAGGACGTGCCTCGCGTGCCAGCGCGCCAAGGTGCACCGGCACACCCAGGCCCCATTGGCCCCGTTCACGGTGCCGGAACGCCGGTTTGACCACGTCCACGTGGACCTGGTGGGACCTCTGCCCCCCTCGCGGGGTTTCACCTACGTCCTCACCATGGTGGACCGCACCACCCGGTGGCCGGAGGCCGTGCCCTTGGCGTCGACAACGGTGGCCGATGTCGCGCAGGCTTTCATCGCCACCTGGGTCGCCCGGTTCGGCGCCCCCTCAGACATCTCGTCCGACCGCGGCCCCCAGTTCACCTCGGAGCTCTGGGGGGCGGTCGCGCAGGGGCTCGGGGTCCGGCTGCACCGAACCACGGCCTACCACCCCCAGGCTAACGGCCTGTGTGAGCGATTTCACCGCTCATTGAAGGCCGTGCTCCGGGCCACCCTCCGCGACGGCGGCTGGGTCGACAGGCTCCCCTGGGTCCTGCTGGGCCTCCGGACGGTGCCCAAGGAGGACCTGCGCGCATCCGCGGCGGAGTTGGTCTTCGGGCAACCGCTGCGGGTGCCGGGCGAGTTCCTCCCCGACTCCACGGCACCATGGTCCGCGGCACAGCAGCGCTCCGCTCTGCAAGAGACCGCCCAGAGGTTCGCCCCGGTGCCAACGGCATGCCACGGGCACCCACCGTCGCACGTCGCCCCGGAGCTTCGCACGGCGGAGTACGTCTTCATCCGCCACGATGCCCACCGGACACCACTGCGGCCCCCATACGACGGGCCTTTCCGCGTGCTGGAGACCGGGGCGAAGCACTTCACCCTGGACATCGGCGGTACTCCTGACCGCGTTTCGGTAGACCGCCTCAAGCCAGCCCACCTCGACGTGGACCATCCACCGCCAGTGGCCCGACCCCCACGTCGGGGCCACCCCCCTGTGGGCGGACCCCCGGCACCGCCCATCCCCGCCGCCACGCCGCCCCCCGGTCCTGCACCCATCCCAGGGGCAGCCAGGGGCATCCCACCTGGCATCCCTGCACCCCGGACGCCGCCGATCACCAGGGGGCGCTTCGGCCGGGTCATTCGTCTGCCCCGCAAACTGGCCCTCCAGGTGCGCGGAAATTCTGGGGGGGCGTGTGTGGTGGACACAAAAGCCCACTGGCGTGGTGACATCATTCCGCGCACCAAGTGGGCGGTGGCCACGCCCGAGGGGTAGGCGTGGCCTCATGATATACACCGGGTGCGCAGCCCGGAGCGCGCCAGTGTTACAGTGAGCTCCTGAAATAAAGACGCTTATAAGTTACCGCTTGTCCGCTTCCTCCTTGCTCGCAAGCAGCGCGCGTAACGCCGCGCTTTAATACCAAGCTCTCACAGAGCACACGGCCATCATGACGAGCCGCCATTAACCACTCCAGCCACGCCCACCGACGTCACTATGCAGTACGTACTACCAATCACAACAGTGACAAGTGACATGGCTGTTGAATTCATTCACTATTTTTGGAGTCAATCTCTCCATGCTTACACAGATGGCTCCAAAGATCCGGGTCTTGGCCGCACTGCTGCTGCCTTCTGCATCCCTGATGTGAAGGTGACCAAGGCTTTCAGGCTTTCAGACCACCTGTCGGTATTTTCGGCAGAACTTTATGCAATATTGTTTTGGCTCTTGAATGGATTATAGACTTTTATCCCCTCAGCGAGGTCATATTTTCCGACTCTCTCTCGGCACTGATAGCGCTTCGGTCATTCCAGCCTGGCAGTAGGAACAAATTGGTTCCGGAGGTAATTCATCTCGTAAGTTTGGCCCATTGGAGGGGCACGGTCGTCGATCTATGTTGGGTCCCGTCCCGGCCCATGTGGGCATTGCAGGCAATGAAGTGTGGTTATGTGATCAGGCGGCCAAACGTGCCCTCAATCTGGATTTCGAAACCCCGGTTCCGCTAGGCCAGGCAGACCTCTCTAATTTAATTAAGCAGAAAATTAATGTTATATGGCAAGGTCAGTGGGACTCCTCCCCTAAGGGGAGGTGGTGTCACAAGGTGCATCCATCGATCGTGTCCTTGGGGTCGTCTCCCCGGCTCTCTCGCAGGGAGCAGTCTATCTTATCTCGACTTAGAATTGGACATTTTCTCAATTTTTATCTTCACAGAATCGGGTGCCATCCCTCGGGGTGGTGTGATCGGTGTAAGGTTCCCGAAGATCTGGACCATGTTTTTTCTTTTTGTCCGCGTTATAATAATGCTAGATCTCGTCTTCAGCTTTCTGTCCGCGGAATGGGGACCACGTGGTCAGGTCTGCCGGAAGCCTTTCGCTGGCTGGATCTGAAACATCCTGGGTTTTGTAGCTCAGTTTTAAAGTTCATCAAAGATACGGGGTTAGCAGTGTGTCATGTATGAAGTGCAAATATTCACCGTTGTATCCCTACACCGTGACTGCATTGTATCCCTACACCGTGACCGCATTGTATCCCTACGCCCCAGCTCGGATGGTGCTGAGGTGAATCGGGCCTGTATCGGCAGAGTGAATAAACGTGTACGACAATTGATCGCAGTTTGTCGAGATACCTTACATGGCGACGAGGATAAACATCTAGACCATGACTTCTTTCGGCCATATCGATGAATTCGACCCTCATGAGGGGGATTTTGACACGTATTCTGAGCGGTTGTCTTTCTACTTCGAGGCGAACGGCATCGCGACCGAAGGCCGGATGAAGGCCGTCTTCCTGTCCGTTTGCGGAGGTGAGACGTTCACACTTGTTAAAAACCTGATTTGGCCTCGGACAATCCAAGAGCTCACGTATGCAGAGCTCAAGGCCGCTTTGAAGGAACATTGCAATCCATCTCCTTCAGTCATCCTGTGTCGGTTTAATTTTTACATGTGCAGACAGCAGCAAGGTCAGTCGATCGCAGACTTCATTGCACACCTCAAAAAACTGTCACATCTGTGTGAGTTTGGGGACACGATTGATGACATGCTCCGTGATTTGCTGGTGGTTGGCATGTCCGATGCACGCACTCGTAGACGCCTGCTTGCGGAGAGAAGACTGACGTTCCAAAATGCCAGAGACACCGGCATTTCCATGGAAAGTGCTGAACGCAACGCTACAAGCATCGGTGCCACTCGCTCGTCTGGTACCAGCCCTGCTGTGAATCGGTTGGATCATGTTCAGCCAAAACGTTGGAACAAGTCTCCTCGTCAGAAGCCAGTGCAGTCTCAAACCCACAACAAATGTTTTCGGTGCAATGGAAAGTACCCTCCGGAGACGTGTCGGTTCAAAGATGGCACCTGCCATTTCTGTTCAAAAACTGGCCATATTGCTCCAGCTTGCATCACTCACAAGTCGGGAAAAGGAAAAGCTGCTGACAAGATTCATCAGTTTATCGGTTCGGAGGAACCTGAGCTTGACCAGGTGAGCTCTGTATCCGACAACTCAGAATCATATGACCTGCTTCATATTGATTCTCACCATAGGCGGGACCCTCTTCTTGCCAATGTTGTCGTCAACAATCGACCATTGCAAATGGAAGTCGACACTGGTGCGGCCGTCTCGCTCATCAGCCATGCTGTTTTCACAAACATGTGGAGTGATGCTGACCGACCCCATCTGAAACCTACTACCTATGGACTCTCCACCTATACAGGTGAGAAGATTGTTCCCTGCGGTACATGTGACGTCACGGTGGGCTACGATAACCGTGAGTTTCACCTACCCCTGATCGGCATTCCTGGAAAGGGCCCTTCCTTACTCGGCAGGAACTGGTTGAGCATAATTCGACTGAAGTGGAAAAGCATTCATCAACTCCGGGCAGCCAACGTTTCTCCTACCGCAGCATACACACTCAAAAATGTGCTGGATACGTACCCGGATGTCTTCAAGGATGAGCTTGGAACCTTGAAAGGACATACGGCTAAACTCAGGGTTGACCGGGATGCCAATCCTATATTTTGCAGAGCTCGCCCAGTCCCTTTCGCCCTGCGGGAGCGGATTGACAAGGAACTGGATCATCTTGAAAATCTGGGGATCATCGAGCAAATCCAGTATGCCGAATGGGTGGCGCCCATCGTTCCGGTCATAAAATCGGACCAGTCCATCTGCATATGTGGAGATTATAAAGTGACAGTGAACAAGTGTTCTTCATTGGATAAATATCCAATCCCGAGGATCGAAGACCTCTATGCTCGTCTCACGGGAGGCAAGACTTTTACGAAACTCGATCTCAAATCCGCCTATCTACAGCTCCGCTTGGACGAGAATTTGAAACAGTATCTTACCATCAACACGCATCGTGGGTTGTACAGGTACCACCGACTTAGTTTTGGAGTGAAATCTGCACCTGGAATTTATCAGCGTGTCATGGACAGTTTGTTTGCCGCCGAACGCAACTTCGTTTGTTACCAGGATGATATTCTGGTTACTGGTCGTACGGACGCGGAACATCTACAAAACCTGGAGAAAGTTCTGAAGAAGATTTCGGACTCCGGCCTACGTTTGCGTCGAGACAAGTGCAAGTTTATGGTGCCATCAGTCACGTACCTGGGTCATACGATTGATGCCGAGGGTCTACACCCGACAGATGAGAAAGTCCGAGCTATCAAGGATGCTCCTGCTCCACGAGACGTGACCGAAATGAAGTCATACCTCGGTTTGCTTCAGTTCTATGGTCGTTACATCCCTAATGTGACCGATGTTTTGGGCCCCCTTTATCGGCTTTTGAGGAAAGGAGTCTCCTGGAGCTGGGGATCCACTGAACAATCAGCATTCGAGACCTCTAAGGATCTGCTCAAATCGTCCAATGTTCTCGTTCATTTTGATCCAGAGAAGGATCTTGTGCTGACATGCGATGCCTGTCGGTATGGAGTGGGGAGTGTATTATCACATGTGATGCCTGATGGTACGGAAAGACCGGTTGCATTTGCATCCAGAACGTTGTCCCCGGCAGAGAAGAACTATTCCCAACTTGACAAGGAAGGATTGGGAATCATTTTCGGCATCAGCAAATTTCGCCAGTACCTTTTTGGACATCATTTCACGATTCGCACTGATCACAAGCCGCTGATCAGTCTGTTTGGTCCAACTAAAGCGACATCTGACACACTACCGCCCAGGGTCATCCGCTGGTCCCTGTTTCTCGCTGCTTATGACTACACCATATGTTATAAGCCCGGTTCGTCTATCACAAATGCAGATGCCATGAGTCGGTTACCCCTTCCAGAATCCGTTGATGATTCGCCTACACCAGGATCCATTATCGCACTGATGGATCATCTGGAAGATTGTGCTGTCGATTCCGGCCAGATCCGCACTCATACTCGACGAGACCCCGTTCTGTCCAGAACTGTCCAGGCTGTACAGCTTGGATGGCATTTGCTACCTGAGGGTGACCCAGATTTTGCGGCTTTTAAAGCACGTAAAAATGAACTCAGCGTGGAAAATGGTTGCCTACTCTGGGGATGTCGTGTCGTGATCCCGAAAAATCTGCGTTCCAGGGTCATGGATGAAATCCATGACTGTCACCCCGGGATTGTGAAGATGAAGTCACTCGCTAGAAACTATGTGTGGTGGCCGAATCTTGATGCTGATATCGAACATCATGTTCGACATTGTTACCCCTGCCAGAGCACCCGGAATACACCTGCGAAAGCGCCACTGCATCCTTGGGAATGGCCCAGCGAACCGTGGCATCGCCTACATCTCGATTATGCCGGGCCTATTCATGGCAGCATGATTCTAATAATTATGGACGCGCACACAAAATGGATTGATGCCTATGTGATGCGTGGTACTACGTCAGCCATTGTCATCGAAAGACTCAGACGCTGTTTCGCCACTCATGGTCTGCCCAGGATGATCGTGAGTGATAACGGTTCGTGTTTTTCCAGGTCCGAGTTTGCCGAGTTTGTAACGTTTGGTTATTCAGACACAAACAAGTCAACAAGATGGCGGGCCAACGGACTGCCGTTTATTCGTCATGGTGTCGTGAACATGCCGTAAACCATGACGTGAACATAACGTCATGATGTAATGCGTTATGCTACAACCATGTCGTAAACCATGACGTGAACATAACGTTATGATATAATGCGTTATGTCGCATCTCCCTTTGACAAACAACAAACGGAAAATTAAGTGAAGCATGGCACAGCAAGTAATAAAAGATGTAGCTGATGCATGAACGAACATGAACAAAATAAGTGTAAACATTTAGAACATACTGTCACAACAGTAAAACAGGGGTAGACTACCCTGAGTTACAAGGTGCTAGAAGAAGGGTTAGTCTGCCCTCAGTTTGTCACATAATCCTCTAGATGTTTGGGTCTGTTGATGACGCGGCCTGACTTCGTGGTGAGAGGATTCTGACCCTGTTCAGGCGGCAGAGAGGATGGCGTGTGTGTGACTGGCGAGGGTTGCCCTGTACGGGCTGTAGAGTGCAGGCTGCTGCTGCACAGGCAGTGCTGTGTGGTCTGAGCTGAGCTGGGAGCTGGCAGACCAGCTGGAGCAGTAGCACAGTGTGGGGTCGGTCTGGTCGGTTGCCGGGTTGCATACGTCAGTGCTGTGGAGCTTGGCTGATGAGCACCGTATGTTGAGAGGCGGAGGTGTTTCCTGTTTCGGCGATACTTCCTGCCATTACTTTCAACGATATATGATCTGGGCACACTGTGATGGGCTACAACTGTTGCAGGCAGCCAGTTGTTTGTACCTGGGAGTGGAGTCATCCTTACTGGGTCTCCTGGGAGGAGGGCGGGCAGGTCTCTTTGGACATGTTTGTCGTGGTGGACCCGTTGCTTCTCCTTGCTCTGATCGAGCTTCTTCCTGACCTCATCACAGTTCAGAGTAATTGGACGCAACAACTCACGAGAGGTTGGCAGCAGGTTGCGGGGTCTGCGAGACATGCAAAGCGTGGCAGGTGACATGTTGCAACTTTCCAGCGGCGTGGTCCTGTAGTCAAGGAGGGCCAGATGTTTATCACTGCACTTAGACCAGAGTCGCTTTACCGTCTGTATGGCTCTCTCAGCTGCACCATTTGACTGAGGGTATCGGGGCGAAGACGTCTGGTGATTGATGTGATAGTCAGCACAAAACTGGGAAAATTCTTGCGAGCTGAACTGAGGTCCGTTATCTGTTCTGAGTGTCTCTGCGATGCCGTGTCGACACATTTGTGATTTGAGGGCGTTGACAGTGACTGCTGTGCTGAGGTTTGTTAGAGCATCCACCTCGATGAATGTGGAGAAACAGTCGGTTGTGAGTAAGTATTGATTCACTTCATATTCGAAGATATCAGCAGCCACCTCAATCCAAGGTAACAGAGGTGTTTTCAGGGGCATCAGAGTTTCTGCGTGCTGCTGACTTTGGTACAAACTGCACTGTGGGCAATCACTGACGACGTCTTCAATTTGTGCAGCCATGCCTGGCCAGAACAGAGCTTCTCGGGCTCGCTGTTTGCATTTGCTGATTCCCATGTGTGAGCCATGTATTTGTCGCATCATGTCTGGCCGCATTGTTGTGGGTACAACGATTCTCATGCCTTTGTAAACAATTCCATCCATCACCGACAGCTCGTCACGGTACTGCCAGTATGCACGGATGCCGTGAGGTGTTTCAGCTTTGGTGTCTGGCCATCCTTTCAGAACCATGGTGTGCAGTTCATTCAACTCTTCAGCAGTTCTCTGCTGGAACTGCGCGTAGCGAGACGGCACCACTGATATGAAGTCTACCATATTGATTAGCTCAATGTCCATCTCTGGTGTAGTATCTGGGAGGTTAGCACGGCTCAGGGTGTCGCCCAGTGGAATGTCCTTCCCTGGTTTGTACGTGATTGTCAAGTCATACGGCTGCAACTTCAGGAGCATTGATTGTAGCCTCATAGGTGCTGCTAGTAGGGGCTTGGTGTGAATTGACTGCAACGGCTTGTGGTCGGACTCGACGGTGATGTTTGATGTCCCAAATATGTAGTAATGGAACTTCTTGCAGGCATGTACAATGGCCAACATTTCCTTCTCCAATTGGGAGTATCTCTGCTCAGTCGGTGTGAGCGCACGGGATGTATATGCTACAGGGTGGTCATCTTGCAGAAGCACTCCTCCGAGAGCGTAACTGCTGGCATCACATTGAATGGTACAGCCTTTCTTGGCGTCGTAATAGGCCAGCACCGGTGCATTGCAGCACAACTGTTTCATCTTTTCAAAGCTCTCGGCTTGAGGTTTGTCCCAATGGAAGAGGACATCTTTGGGCAATAGGGCACGAAGTGGTGCATCCACTGTACTGACGCAGTTCCAGCAGTTTTGGTTGTCTGTCCACTGTTTTCTGGTGGGTGTCTTGTGACGGGGTGGCTGCTGTTTGTTAATGGCATACACCTTACTGTCTTCGTCCGCAGCAATAACTCGCAAGCTCTCCTGTGAGGTCTCGTAGTTCTGACCGATGCTGGTGGCCTTGTTCAGTGTGAGCTCGTCTCCTTCCTGAAGGCAACGTTCAGTCACCGCTGGATTAGCGGATCGCAGGACAATGGCATCCCGCAGCATGCGGTCCGTGTTGACGCCATATCCACAGTCTGTCACCAGCAGCCGCAGGTCAGTTACAAAGTTGTCAAAGCGTTCACCGGGCAGCTGTTTACGCCTGTTGAAGTTTACTGTTGCTCTGATTTCATTTTTCTTGGGAGCCACGTATGCAGTGTACTTGTCAAGTACTCCAGTTAAGGTTTCATTTTCTGCAGGCACACCTTCGGTTGCAGGAGTCCATGTGAATGTGTTGTAAATTTCTCTGCCTTTGTCGCCTATGTATGTCATGAGATAGTTTACTTTGACAATTTCCGTGGCCGTGGATAACGGTCCGTTGAACGTAAACACACAATGTTGTTTAAAACGTCTGAACTCCTTTTCAAGATCTGACGCTTGCCAGTTCATACGTGGCTTTTCTGAAGCATCCGCCATGGCGACAAAATAGTGCAACTCACTTGCGTTGACAACGACGTGGACGGTTGACGCAGCCGGATCCCGTGTTGGTAGGATTCGCGGGGCGCATGCGAACTTCAACGAGCAAAAGGAGGACCAATAATGCACAAATGACTTTCTTGTCTACATAGATATAAGAATGATATTTTCATCACTCGTTCGCTTCATTTTCGGCGTGGAACGTCGACGAAAACCACTTCTGACACCATGTAACGTTTGGTTATTCAGACACAAACAAGTCAACAAGATGGCGGGCCAACGGACTGCCGTTTATTCGTCATGGTGTCGTGAACATGCCGTAAACCATGACGTGAACATAACGTCATGATGTAATGCGTTATGTTACAACCATGTCGTAAACCATGACGTGAACATAACGTTATGATATAATGCGTTATGTCGCAGAGTTCACACGTCGGAACGGCATCAAACATAAGTTTGTCAGCCCACATCACCAGGCTTCAAATGGCTTGGCCGAATGATCCGTGGGAATCATCAAATCCGGATTGCAGAAACTTCAGGAGGGAACCCTGGAAACAAAGCTTTCTCGTCTCCTGTTCAAATACCGCATCACACCACAATCATCAACCGGTGCAGCTCCGTCTGAGTTATTGATGAAACGACACCTGAGATCGACACTTGACAATCTCAAACCAGACATATCATCAAACGTTTATCAGAGCCAGCTTAATCAAAAGTTGGTGCACGATAAGTCGTCCAGCAGTCGATGTATCAACATTGGAGATCCAGTGTTTGCCCGAAATTTTGGTGCAGGTGCGACGTGGCTACCGGGGGACATCATCGAGAAGCCAGGTCCACTGTCCTGTGTGATTCGCCTGCAGGACGGCCGCGAAATTCATCGACATCAGGACCACATAACCTACCGTCACTGTGAGTCGATAGAGCCTGTAGCATCGTCACAGTCAGGACAACGGTTCGACCCACCACTGCCGGAGATCGTCGTGGCCGCTCCAGCCGGCTCGGATGCCCCGAAAACCTCTGCGAACGCTACACCCTTCGTGGAGACCAAAGGAATCACCTCGGACTCTGTATCCACTGGTACACCGCGACCCAAAGGAATCACCTCGGACTCTGTATCCACTGGTACACCGCGACCCAAAGGAATCACCTCGGACTCTGTATCCACTGGTACACCGCGACCCAAAGGAATCACCTCGGACTCTGTATCCACTGGTACACCGCGACCCAAAGGAATCACCTCGGACTCTGTATCCACTGGTACACCGCGACCCAAAGGAATCACCTCGGACTCTGTATCCACTGGTACACCGCGACGCTCAATGCGTGAGAGAAAAGCACCCGACCGGTTGAATCTTTGAAGATGTTTTTTTTCACGGTGACACATGTTCTATTTTGACGGTGACACATGTTCTATTTTCACGTATTTTCATTATTCTCATAACCGTTTGCACACATATTTTCACATGTTTTGGAAATGTTGCTTTTGTAATGTCAATTCTTGAAATCTAGCACGTATTGCTCTTGGTAATTTTGGACTTAAAGGGGAGGATGTCATGTATGAAGTGCAAATATTCACCGTTGTATCCCTACACCGGGACCGCATTGTATCCCTACGCCCCAGCTCTTATGGCGCTGAAATGAATCGGGCCTGTATCGGCAGAGTGAATAAACGTGTACGACAATTGATCGTAGTTTGTCGAGATAACTTACACAGTGTGAGTCTCTAGTTTTTCTAGTGTAAACCTCTTGGTTTTGTTTTGTTTGGATGTTAGGGTGCGTGGCGTATATAGAGCCTCGCGGCTCTGAAAGCGCCATTAAACCTC
>NC_136268.1:51965300-52142800 GCF_964187855.1 Myxine glutinosa
GTGGAAATGCGAATGGTTCGACGGATGTGCGGAGTATCGTTGAGAGAGAGGAAGACAAATGATGAATTGCGAAAGATGATGGGAATAGAGCCTGTGATTGATGTTGTGAAGAGGAACAGGTTGAGATGGTTTGGTCATGTGTTGAGGAAGGATGAAAGTGACTGGTTGAGAAGAGTGATGGAAATGAATGTAGAAGGAAGTAGAAGACGGGGAAGACCGAGAAAGACTTGGCTAAAGATGGTGGAAGAAGAAATGCGGGCAAGGGGGGTTTACAAGGGGAGATGCAGAAAATAGGGCAAAATGGAGAAGATTGTCATGGGGACCGCAAGGCTAACCCCCGCTCTAGCAGGGAAAATGGCCTTTTAGGGAAAATGGCCTTTTAAAATGCATGTTGTTGTTGTTGTTTGTTGACTGTGGATATTCTGAGAAACACATACTGTGTACTGACTGTGGATATTCTGAGAAACACATACTGTGTGCTGACTGTGGATATTCTGAGAAACACATAGTGTGTACTGACTGTGGATATTCTGAGAAACACATAGTGTGTGCTGACTGTGGATATTCTGAGAAACACATACTGTGTGCTGACTGTGGATATTCTGAGAAACACATAGTGTGTGCTGACTGTGGATATTCTGAGAAACACATAGTGTGTGCTGACTGTGGATATTCTGAGAATCACATACTGTGTACTGACTGTGGATATTCTGAGAAACACATACTGTGTGCTGACTGTGGATATTCTGAGAAACACATACTGTGTGCTGACTGTGGATATTCTGAGAATCACACACTGTGTACTGACTGTGGATATTCTGAGTCACTTGGTGATGTTAAATTGGGGTTGATTTTGCTGGTGAGTCCATGTTCTCATCATTATTGTGTAACATTTGGGCAAAACGCATTCACAGTTGAATCCATGTGCGACGTGCTCGCTTTTCTCGGCTGGGAGGGTGAAATCTTCGTTGAAGCTCCAATGACTTGCTGCCCTGGGTTCTCGCAACCACTGAAATTGGTTTAAAATATCTTTAGTCAGTGTAGTATACTGTTTATTCCACCAGGTGAGCACCAGGGGTATTGCCCCTATGTTGTTTACATTATAGCCTGTAGTTTTAAAGAAATTGGTTGTCATATAGCTGGCGTGTGTGTGTGTGTGTGTTCTCCACAGAGATGAAGTCGTGGATATGTTTGACCACGCTTATGGTAGTTACATGGTATGTGGGTGCTTTGCTTTTTGCTACATTATCTCATCTCTGTGGTTGTATATAATGTGCTTCTTTTTAATGAAAAAAAAAAAATCACTTTCAAATGCTCCTTTTCATAATGAGCCATGAACGGGAGGCATGAAAAGATGGTCTTGGTTTTTGGCAACAATTATTTTTTATATAATTTCAAATTTAATTCCAATAACATTTTGCAAGTTTTGCCTTTCAGGACTACGTTTTTGATTCTTTCATATGGTACAAGGATGCAAGTCCTCATCGAGGACACATAATACCCAAAATACCAAAAATACCCGAAAGTAGTGTAATAATGTTGCTTCTGGGACACCTCCGTTTAACATGGGAAATCCCTATCTAATGTCATTTACCCCCTTGTCTTTTTCAAAAATCATAAACACCTCTATTTCTCCCACCCTCATCTTTATGAACCTTTTGTCTGTAGTACCTATCCTTAATGTTGTTCATTAGACCACTCAAACACTACAAATATTTGTTTTCTCTTATAGACCTATCATCCTTCTTCTACATATCATCTGGCAGATTAATCTTTGACCCATTCACTTCCATATTGCCCCTAAAGACCTCTATTTCTCTCACCCTGTTCTTTACGAACCTTCTAACCTTTTGACATGTTATCCTTATTCATTAGACCACTTAAACACCTGTGATCCTTCTGACCTTATGAACCTTTTAACCTTTTACTCTTAATATCATCTGGTGAATATAACCCACTCAAACAACGACCCTACAAATATTTGTTTATGCGTGGGAAATAATTTAATTCTCTTGCCACTCTCTTCACCATCTAATATATTAACAAAAAATATGTTTGAGTTTGGTTCTTTATTAAGATATTTTAACTGAGCTAAGATAAAATGGTAAACCTCCCTCAATGTTCTTGTTTGAGCACCTCCAGTGCCACATACCATTTTAAAATTAAAGTATATATTTTCCTGACAACCATCAAAGTTTTCCGTCCACTCAAAAATATTTCCATCTTTTTTACCCAATTCACCGGTATTTAAATTAATTCTCTTATTTGTTTTGTGAATTTTTTTACCAGTTGCCTTTTCAATTATACCTATTTGATATTTTTCACATTCATTATGTTTTCCATTTATATACCAAGGTTGATTACACCTCCACTCTTTAGTCTGGTTGATACTTGGTTCTATCATTTATATAATAGTAAAAAAGGCGGCGGTAGCCCGTTAAAATCCCCAACCCCCCCCCCCTTTTTAACTTATCACTTATATATATCTTATCACTTATATATATCTTATCACTTATGTATATCTTATCACTTATATATATCTTATCACTTATATATATATCTTATCACTTATATACTTATATAACCATAAGGGAGACTATCAATTCCATTTTCTAAAATAAACCTCTTATCATCAAAAGCCCCCAATGCTTTCTTATTTATCTCTTCTGAATATAATTGATGTTTATAACTTCTTATTCCATTAATCTTTCTAAACTCTTCTTTCTTTGTTGTTAAACAGTTATAATAATCCTTAAAGTTTATTGTTTCTTTAATAACATTTTTCTTTACACCTTTTAACTTCTTATCAGTCTTTTCAACGTTATTCACAATGTATTTATAAGCATAAGCCTTTGACCTCAATCCCACAAATTCACTCATAACATTTCCTCCTAATTCATCCTTGAACTTTCCAATCACCTTTTTATTTTTAGAAGAGAACAACTCACTCTCTGGACTGTAATTACTCGTGTCATAGATATTAATGTCTCTTTTCATGTCTGAATAAACATCGTTGGTATTAATTTTCAAAATAAAACTATCTGTATCCATATAAAGTAGATTAACATCATTTTGATATTTCTTCCTCAAGTTATTATAAAAGTAATCATACATTAATGACTTTGATAAATCAAGAATTGTTGTTCCAATATAAATAGGTTTGTTCATTTCAATACTCTCTTTAATCAAATGGATCGCACAAAAGTTCTCAGTAAAGACCTCAGCTCGAGTAAAACTCGGTCTATTAATTAATTTTGATGCTTGTTCCCAAGATGTTGATAGTCTGATATTTTGTCTTTTCCTCACATTCTCCATAGTCTTACCAAAGACCGCATTATTCATCAATTTATAAAAGTCTTTCTCAAAATCTGTTTTTGACTCTGTTCTTCTTTGTGTATTAAAATCAATGTACCCCTTTAACCAATGACTTTGATTGAACTTTAGAACCCTATGGATCTTCTCTACTCTTAGACCTTTTGATAAATATTGTCGCAAATTTCTTTGGTGTAGAACATAATTTTTCTTGTTATATAATGTAGTAAGTAATTTTTCTGTTGATTCACCTATATCAAACGATCGTTGATAATCACTCAACCATTCTTTCTTTGGACTTTCTTTCTCACAAGCAAATGGGAGATCTTTGTGTAGGTTATGGAGTTCCTCTGGATATTTTAAATCAATTTCAAAATAATAACCAACTTTTTCTTCATCCAATTCTTTTTGTGTAGAGATACATACATCTTGTAAAACGTTTTTGTAGTCTTTTTCCTTTACCCATCTAAGTTTTCCATAAGGAAGAGCCTGAGACATTGCCCAGCCATACAGGTTGTTCGCGTCATAGTACATCAAGTAAGAACTCTCTTTCGTTGGATCATAATTTGGAAGATATTTGTTATTTGCTTTTGCGTATCTACTCGAGCAGACTTGTGAAATTCCACCTCTTTTTGCCTTTTCAATCATCAAAAGCATATCAACATCGGTTATCAAATCCAAATCTTGTTTTGTCATTTTCAACATCGCACTCCAGGCCAATCCAGGTGCTGTGTAGTAGTGAGCAGGATCCAATCCATATCCAGTGCGACAAACAGATCTAAAGGCTTCAAATACATCGGCCAATAAAAGCACATCAGTTTTGAGATACAAATCGTGATACTCGCCAAGATTCTTGATGTTATATTTTTCCCAAACATTTTGTGCGTGTACATAATCTTTATCAGATATATGACTATTATTTAATTTGTTATAGAAATTTTCTTTTGAAGGAAGTTGTGTTTCATTGAATCTCTCAAATGAGTCCATATAGTCATAGGGGTAAATTCCCTTTTGTGTTAGAAAATCTTTATCTAAAAAATACTCTGAAAGACATGGAAACTCTTTTAGATTTTGAACCAAGTTAACCAATGGACTTGCCATGAATTTAAATGTATCAAGAAATCTGATATGAGTAATAGGAGATGTGTGAATTGTTTTTGTGAATGAAATGTATTTCTGATCCGTGTTTGGAATTGCTGAGATACTTCCAGAAGTCTTTGAGAGTTCCTTGATAAATAGATGTGTATCATAATGAGCGTTGTTATGAAGAAAGACAGGAATGAAAGAGGGGAGTTGATAATTAATATTACAACTTTGATGAGCCGGACCTCTATATTTACCAGTGAGATGACAATGGTCTCTAACCTTTAGACCTTTACCAATTTTCTCCTCACAAATATGACAGACATTGTTTTTTATAAATTCCCTTTTTTCTTTACTTGTTAAGGACATTGGTTTATTGGTTTCTCTCATTATCTTGGTTAATCGAACACAGTCTTTTTCTAGTCGTTTCACAAACTCCTCTGGGGTATTTGAGCCTCTATACATCTCTAACTTGTTATATTTATCACCAACGGATGATTTGATATAATAACAAAAACCACAAGGAGTATGTTTTTGATATTTATTTGTGTATGATTCTTTTGGATCTTGAGAAGCAGTATCAATTTTTTCTAAAATACTTTCAAAATCAGCATATATAACAAATGGATGTTTGATCTTTTTATTTTCATCTTTGAATGTGATCTTTGAGCCTTCTTTAGGCATATTGATTACCGTTGATTTATGTTCGCCACAATAATTTGAATGTTTATCTAATCTTTCTTGTGAATTGAAGAAGTTAAGACAACGCAAACAAATATATATTTTATTTGTTCTCTTACAGACTTGTGGTTTTATTAATTTAGCAATATCTTTGATGTATGTATAATGTGAATTTTCGTCTGAATTAAAATATAGAAGATTAATATGAGTTTGTTTACAATTGTCAGAAAGCTTTAAAACCTGAATGTTGTTTGTTTCTGTTAGACCATAAACATTAACTGATAAATTATTCATCTTTTCAAATTTAGGAATATCATTTAAAGTCATCGGAAACTTTAGATCTTTCGTATTTAATGTATTCTCATATTTTTTATAATGAGATACTCTTTCATCATGAAAATGTGGAGGATGTAAGTGTGCTAAAATAGACCAGAGAAAACATTTATTGTCTTTATTTTTGATATTGATAACTGCTTTTCTATTTTTGATAACACTGGGTAAATCAATGTAAGAAGAAGCTTTTAGAGGATCTGATTTAAGAATATGAATGTCTATGTAAATAATTTTTCCTATATTGAATCCACTTCCTACGATTGAATTATCCACATCTTGCTCTTGTTTAATAAGTTCATCATAGACTCCTGATGTTTTAAAATCTTGATATGAAGATATAAAGTGTGGCTCAGTTCTCATGTATGGTGCATCTATAACTCCTTCATCCTTTGTCATTTCTAATTTTACTCCCATATAAAATTTAAGTGGTTTCATTTCCTTTAGTGTTTTTTCAATCAACGTTTGAACAGCAGGTTTAACTATTTCTACAGCATCAACTATAGACTCTGGTTCAGGAGGTTTGAAGTTAAAGACTCTTATTTTAATATGTCCTTTGAATGCTCCATCAGAGTTTTTAGTTGTGATAAAATTTGATAAATGTAGATTTGTTTTAAGATGTATTTTGAAGCCTTTCTTGAGGATATTTTTATTACATGTAGAACAGTGTTTTGTTTCAGGTGGAAGAGGGGAAAGTTTGTTTAAAATGTTGTATGTATGTTTTGCGGTGAGAATATGTTGTTTATAATATTTTACTTCCTTCTCGCAAGTATCACAATAAACCATATTTATAGCGTGAGAAAACGTGGTGTTTTATATATATCACTGTGCTTAAAATAAAACACTTTTGAGCTTTACAGCTCCGTTTTATATATATCACTGTGCTTAAACTAAAACACTTTTTCACTCAGAATCATCTAAGTCATAACTATCACATGAATACTCAGAATCATACTCAGAGTCATCAATAAAGCTACTCTCATAACTATCATTTGAGCACAAACTATTAGTATCATAACTATCATCTGTGTTCAATGAAATACTATCATCACCATCAGCCAAGTTCAATGAAATACTATCATCACTATCGTCCGAGTTCAATGAAATAGTAAAATCTTCACTGCTGTATTGACTCATATTTAATTAGCAAGAAAAATATTCCCATCAATATCTATATACTTTCTTTCATTAACAGATTCAATCTCTACAATTTTTATATCAAAAGTTATCTTTAAATAATCTCTAACTATCATAGAACGAAATGACATTTCACCAGAAATATTAACATCATTCATTTTACTTAGATCTACACCCTTTGGATTATTAAAGAAAATACAAATGTCTCCTCTAGAATTATTAATGGTCTTATCATTCTTTTTCAAAGTATCGTGGTCAATCACTTTTTCAAGCTTTGAATAAATTGCCAGGAGTAGAGGAGAAACTTTTGTTAGATTTACTTTAATGGATGTCTTTCCAGGTATAGTTAGAGCTCTTCCTTTAAATGAAATAGAGGGGCTCATGTTATTTTCCATAACTGGTTTTACCCAAAAATTTCCATATTTATCTTTGTTCAATTTAACATCTTTGACATATTTTTCTATATCTTCCACCGAAGTAGAGATTGATTGAAATTTGTCTTTTGTGCTTTGAAACATTGTATTTATTAATGAATAAACTTGCGTTTAGTTTAAGTAAAAATTTACCACATAAATATGATAAGTTCTGAAGGATATTTAGAATTTCCAGACTCTCCATATGATAAATTAGAGAATTGTCCGGCTTGTGATAGAGTGGGGCTTAATGATGAGGATTCATATAAACAATGTTTATTCTGTGATTATATTCTAATTAATGATAATAAGAAATATAAAAAAACATATAACTCTTTTAAATTAGAACCAAAAATGAATTACTTTACAAGATTAATAAGAGAGATGAATGTTAAGCATTATGGTGATAATACACCATTTCTTACAAGGAAAGAGACTCTTTGTATTGAGGAAATGTATAAGGGTTTAATGATATTTATTATTCAAAATAATTTTAATGGAAATGTTAATACAAGATACTACATAAATAAAATAATGAATTATTTTGAAATTAAACCAGAACTCAGGATAAAATATAGAGTTTCTAAAATAGCTCAAAAAAAGTTGGATGACTTGTTTTCCAAATATATAAATGAATGATTTTTTACCCGTTTGGGAAAATAAGATAAAATTTAATAACCATAAAAACATTCCAAATTCATTGAGATGTCTAATAGTTGGTTCAAGCGGATGTGGGAAAACCTGTTTACTTTTAAAGATGCTCCTTGGTCCTAATTTTTTAGATTATGATAATTTAATAATTTTTACAAAGTCAAGTTTTCAACCCGAGTATCAACTACTCTCACAGGGTTTTAATGCAGGTCTTAAAAAGGAAGACATTATCGGTTTATTTAAACTTCAAAACAAACTGAATGATTATAATATTGAAGATATAATACAATTATTTTGTGATACACAGAAATCAAAATCGAAACCCATAACTTGTATTCTCAGTGATAATACGGATGATATACCTTCACCTCAAGATTTAGATAAATCAAAAAAGAACCTCGTCATCTTTGATGATTGTGTTAATGAGAGAAACCAAACAGTAATGGATAGCTACTATACAAGAGGGAGACATTCTTCTTGTAATTGTATATATCTTAGTCAATCATATTTTCAACTCCCTCGACGCTCAATAAGAAACAATGCCAATACTTTTATTTTATTTAAGTTAAATTCAATAGATGTAAATAATTTTTGGAGAGATAATTGCTCTACGTTATGTAGTAAAAAAGAATTTGAAAATTATATGAAACACACGATTGGAAAATATAAATATATTGTTGTGAAACAAGATGAGATACTAAATGAGATTTTTCAATAAATAAATACAGAAAATGAATACTGAAGAAAGAGAAAGAAAGTTTAAGGAACATCAACAATTAGTTTCAAAAGTTGTTAAACAACAGGAAGAGATAAAGAAGAAACGGAGACAGAAACTAACTGGTGAAGAAGCCTTTGAAAGAAAACAAGAGAAATTCTTTAAACCACTTTTGAAAACTCAACACTCACCTACAGTACCCACGGTAGAATTTACTCCGAAAAAACTTCAAATGCTCAAAGATTTTAGTCAGATAACAAAACAAGAACTTGGTGAATTAGAATATGATGACGAGGGATTATTTCGGAAACTTGAGGAGGTAAATCAACCCCCTAATTATGTTGTGGAAGCTCTTCAAAACAATGAATATTCGGCGGGTTCAAAAACCAGAGCAGGTCTCATTCCAACAGAAGAACCAGCAGTGTTTCATCTTGTGGAAGAAAAGGTATTGATATTTAATGATGAATTGATGTTCTTGAGTTCTACTCAACCAAATGTTAAATTAACTCCAAGATTAATGTTTCTTCTAACAAACCCCGGATTCAGCGGTTCAAAATATTTTGAGGAACCACTTGATATGGAAAGAGAGGAAGATAGGGTATATATTGAGTTGCTAAATGCACTTGATTATGGAGTTTCTGTTGCTGGTAAAAGTAAGAAGAATGAGAAGGAGAAACATATTATTGATGCTTTAAGTAAGCTTGGTTCGGGTGTTAGTTTTCTTCCAAATGACCCATCACAATTAGTTAATAGGCTATTATTGTTGTTAGGTAGTAAGAAGGCTGGAAACAACAATTGTTTTAATGAATCCTCAGCCATTTTAGATCAGTTGATGAACATGAAAATAATTAATAAATGTCAATACAAAGATATTTTATTAGATATTAAATAAGATGAGAAGCACAATTCTTAGTTTTAATTTCACAACGAGCGATTACACAGCTTCATTCCCTTACCCACTACAACTTGACCCCCTTACCTCATATGAGGCATCTTTGTTGTCAATGGAAACTTACAATACCCTTTTTAATATCACAGAGAAAAACAACAAGTTTAGTTATAATCCAGGAAGTGGATATAAAACTATAACCGTTTCACCTGGAGCTTACGAGATTTCTCAAATATCTTCAGAAGTCTCTCGCCTTATGAAAGAAAAAGGTGATGAACCAAAAAATATTGTAATAGATATTCAAAAACACACTTCAAAATCAACTATTAAACTTAAAAATAATTATAAAGTTGATTTCACGATTGAAAATTCGTTTAGAGAGCTATTGGGTTTCTCTTCAAAAAAGATTGAAAATAACGGGACGTTTTACAGTGATAATGTTATCCAAATATCCTCCGGTATAAATTCAGTATTAATTCATTGTGATTTGATTGATGGTGCTTATAACGATGGAATAAGAACAAATACAATATTTTCATTCAGTGCATACTCAACCCCGATTGGTTATAAATTTAATATGGAACCAAAAAATCTTGTCTATTTACCTGTGTCAGGAAAAACCATATACAGAGTAAATTTTAGGATAACCGACCAAGATAATCGTATGATATCCTTTAATGATGAAATTATATCCATCAGAATTCACCTACGTGAAGTTTTTCAATAAATAAATAATGGTTATTGTGAGAAAACACGAGTTGGGAAAATATAAAATAATTACAGGGGAGGGCATGTTCCTTTCACCAGACTATACAAGGTATGTGGGTAGAGGATACTATAAACCTAAGAGACAACGAGGTGTAGGTCATCAATTTCGAAATAAAGGAGATGGGATAATTGATACTCTAATGGGTATTGGTTCAACCATCCTTAAACATAAAGACCTAATTGGTTCAACTGCTTCTGCCGTGGGCTCCGTTGCGGGTGCTATAAAGAGTATAAAAGATGCTCAAAAGGAGTCTCATAAATTACAAGCAATCAAAGAAATAAAAAAAGGTAAAACTCAACTATCTTCACAAGAACGACAAAAAATCATTAAAATACTTGGGTCAGGGTTTCAACAATTTTAATGCTATATAAATACAAGTATGGAAGCGATTGATAGTATCTATGATTTGGATGATACGATTATCATTTCAAACTCCACTAAAAAGGAAGACTATTTTAAGGTAAATGCTATAACAGGAACAGACTGGAATTCAAACGGAACAAAAAGTTTTGAAATAAATAATCAACAAACTTACTTGAATATAGCTGATAGTTTCTTGCTGTGTAAATTTAAATTCACTAAGGCTGCGAATAATACTAATGCTACACTCGTAAATGATTTCTTCTGGAAAATGTTTGACAGTGTCCGCCTGTATATTGGAACACAAGAGGTTGAAGCGGTTGATTATGTCTCTGCTACATCTGAAATGATGAAATTTACACTATATTCGTTTAGTGATAGAATGGGTAAGGGAGCTGTTGAAGGTTTTATTCCTGATATGTCAACGGGTACAAACGCAGACCCTGGTTATAGTCAAAGGAAGTCAATGTATAATGATGAAACAAAAGCAGTGAATAGTTTTACCGTAGCAGTACCTCTTAAAGGTATATTTGGATTTTGCGATTATGATAAAGTTTTGTATGGGCTTAAAATTAGATTTCAACTACAAAGGAATGATAATGTAAATAGATTGCTTTTTGGGGATGAAAATGCTTTTGGAGAAAATAATAAATTTGTTATTAATGATTTGTGTTGGTATATCAGTGAATATACTCCTAATCTTAAAACGGAAGAGATGTTAAATAGAAGACTTAACTCAAAGAAACCGCTAAATGTATCATACCTTAAAAGAAGATGTCAACACGTTAAACTGGAACACACTACCTACACTTGGAATTTAGGTGTTCTTCAAGGAAAGCCACGATACCTCTGGCTCATTTTTAAAAAACCAGATGGAGAGGACGGTACTAATAAGAATAATGCCCTGAGTGATAATGCAAAGGTGAAACAACTTCGGGTTTCTCTTGATGGCACATTTTATCCGCGAGATAGATTGGAAATTGATTGGGAAAAAAATGATTATGCGGAAGCCTACAAGTCCTACCAAAAGGTGTGTGAAAGTAATGGTAATAATGATCCTATTTTGGATATGGTTGCGTTTCAAAAACTTTATACAATCTACGCAATTGACCTGAGTTCTCAAAAGGAAACTATAAAGTCTAATCGAGTGGATACTTCTCTATACATTGAAAGAGGGGAGAGTGAAGAGGTTAATGCATATTGTTTGCTTTTGGAGGAAACAGAATTACAGATTAATACAGATAATGGTGTTATGATTAATATCACATAGGTTTTTTCTCATAAATAAATGGTTGGGGTATATGTTAATCAAATCAATCTTAATAAATTAACATCTTGTATTCAAAATCAAAAGCCTTGTATTATTAATGTTAATACAATTCAAAGAAAAGGAGCTGTAAGAATTGATGTTTTACTCACACACACACAAGTAAAAACACTAAATGATGTTGGATCACTTAAAATTAAAATGACGAAACCTATGTTAAAGAAATATTCAATAGACGAGTCAAGAGGAGGATTTCTCCCGTTTCTAATTCCTTTATTTGCTGGTTTAAGTGCGGCGGGAGCATTGACTGGTGGTATTTCAGCAGCGGTAAAAACTGCTAACGAAAGGAAGGCACAACTAAAAGCTCAAAAAGAATTGGAAAGACATAACAAGGAGTTGGAGAAACAAATTAGTGGAAGTGGTGTAATTGTAGATTTTGCTCAAAAACTTGAAAGTCTACCTGATAAAGCTAGATTGTTGGTTGGAGATATGCTTTCCTCTATCGCTCAAGCGGGTGTTAAACTAACTAAACGGGGTAATGGATTGTATCTTTCTCATAAATAAATGGATAAATGGTTTAAACAATTTGGAAAGAATACAACGTCAAATATAGAACTAGCTAAGTATTGTAAAACACTAAAAATTGATAATGTGGTTATTTGTATGAGAGATGAATTAACACATATAAATAAGAATACAAAGAATATTATTATGAATTTAGACACACAGAATGGTTCTCATTGGGTTTGTATTCATAATAGTCAGGATAAATATTATTTTGATAGTTATGGTATGCCACCACCTGTTGAAGTAATACAATTCTTACAGAATGGTGTTTATCAAACATTCCAAGTTCAAGAAATTAATTCTAAATGTTGTGGCCAATTATGTTTATATGTATTATTTCAACTCAACAATAATGAAAATTTTTATGATATCATTTTTTATCTAATATAAATGACCTATGTTGGAAAAGATGGTTCTATCTTTGGAAAATCCTCTCAGGATATTGATTTATCAAATTATTATACAAAGGCACAGGCTGAACGACAAAAATATAGTGTAAGTAAAAATATTAATATGAAGAATACTTATAAATTAATCAATTATCCAAACCCTACAGATGCGAATGACTTGATTAGATTCAGTGATTTATCACAATATATATCTTTAAAGAAAACAGCACGTTTTGTGAAACAAGTAAAATTTACAACCACAACACCTGGTTATACTGACCATACACCTTTCCTCATTGAATTTAACTACCTGCTTACAATTAAATTTTATAAAGAAGGACATTTAGTTAATATGCGAATTAATAAATGGGGGTATGATATGCCTGATTTAGGGTATAATTGGTCTTTTTCAATAAACATAGAAGACCTACATGATTTAAATCAGTCTCGTAAAGAAGAATATTATCCACTTGGTGAAGATAAGGATTTATGTGGAAGTACAATTAGTAAACAACAAATACGTGATTTTAAGAAAATAAAAATATATGATAGTATAGCGATGGTTCGCATGACAAAGAAGGAAGGTAATGAGATAAGGATAGAAAGCCGAGGAATACAAACCGATTTGGTAGTGGGAAGATGGGGTGGTATTACCTGTCATAATATTAATCTCACATATATTTCTGATACATAAATGGCAGGAAGAAGACTACAAGAGAATTATAATTTTTGTATTCAAGGATACCTACAAGAAAAGGGTGCTCGGTATTACATACCTTATGATTTGGAGCATATACATGGGAATTTTGTCATAAAAAACTGGCCTTATACTGATATTGTTAAACCCACAAATAGAGACTTGTTTAAAATATTAAATAAAAATGAACTTCTCAAAGTTATGAAATATAAAACTCTTTTAGAAATCGTCAACAAATCTTATTGGTATCCTATTATGAGAAAAATAATTATAGATACAAGAATATCTCAAAATCCAGATGAGTATATGTATAATATTCTTTGGGGTTCAAACTCAAGGGTAGCAAGGGATGAGGAAGGAGTTGAAGAAGAGAAGGAGGAAAGAGAGAAAAAGGAGAAGGAGGAAAGGGAGAGGGAGGAGAAGGAGGAGAGGGAGAAAAAGGAGGAGAAGGAGGAGAGGGAGAAAAAGGAGAAGGAGGAAAGGGAGAAAAGGGAGAAGGAGGAAAGGGAGAAAAGGGAGAAAAAGGAGAAGGAGGAGAGGGAGAAAATGGAGGAGGAGGAGAGGGAGCAAAGAGAGAGGGAGGAAAAATATAAAAAGATGGAAATCACTGAGATTCATAAAAGATTGAGTGTATTAAAGCAAATAAATCAATCTCAACGCACCGAAGAGGAAATTAAAGAATTAACAACTCTTATGAAGATAATGGTTTCAAAAATAAGAACGTCAATGTCTTCAATTTCAGGGAGGAGATTTAAACGAGAAAGTGGTGAAGAAGAAGAAGAAGAAGAAGGAAAAGATTATGTGATTGATGATGTTGGTGTCATTGACTTTAGTTAGTTTTTATTTGTAAATAAATGGAGGAGAGAGTGAAGGCATTCCTTAGGATTCTTTATGTTTTAAAAATAAAGATTGAAATGTATATGTTGAAAACCAAAAAGGTTTTGATACTCTGTCGGAATTTTTCTGATAAATAAATATGAGTTATTGTCTCAAATGTAAAAAGAAAACTAAATCTAAAAATATCTCTTATGTTAAAGCTAAAAATAATAGAGTTTATCAAAAAGGAATATGTCAAGTATGTGGCTCTAAAAAGTGCCAATTCATCTCTCCTAAAAGAGGAGGAGACATACAAAAGTTTCTGTCAGGAAGTAAATTTACAACAACTGGAATTCCAGGGGAATTACACCTTCCAGGGTATTCTTTCTGTGGTCCAGGAACAAACTTGGATAAAAGATTAGATGAGGCTGACAATCCTAAACCTTGGTCTAAACCTACAAATAGGGTTGACGAAGTGTGTATGAAGCATGATATTGCTTATGGGAAAACCACTACGTTGACTGAAAAACATAAAGCCGACAGCGAAATGTTGTATAATTTGTCTTTGATACAAAATCCAACGTTGAGAGAGAAAGTTGATAGGTTTATTGTGAGAAATTTGATAAATGCTAAATTGAAACTTGGTCTTGGTTATTCCTCAAAAAACTATTAGGCTCTAATGATGTCATCAAGACTGAGGAGCTTTTGGCTGAAGAATTACACAAACCTATAATCACAAAGTTTAAAAGAAGGAAGGTTTATTCTAAATACACCGACCACATATGGTCCGCTGATTTAATTGAATTGAATAATGACAGGGGATACAGGTATGCTTTAACCGTTATTGATTTGAGGAGTAGATTTGCCTGGGTTGTCCCTTTAAAAAATAAAAGGGGTGATACTTTAATGTTAGCCTTTAAGCTAATATTTGATCGGGATAAAAGGAAACCAAAGAAGTTATGGACTGATGAGGGAACAGAGTTCTATAACAAAATATTCATGAAATTTCTTAAGGGGAAGGGTATTAAATTATACAGCACCTTTAATGAAGGAAAAGCAGTTGTTATTGAGCGTTTTAATCGTACTTTGAAAGAGAGACTATATAAAAAATTCACACAACTCGGTTCTCAAAAATGGGTGTATTTAATTCAGGATATTGTAGATGATTACAACAATGCAGTTCATTCATCAACAAAATCAAAACCATCAGAAACATTTACAAAATTAGAATATGAAAAGGAGATTAATTTGAGAAAGCCCAAGTTCAAAGTTGGTGATATGGTAAGGATATACAAATGGAAAAGCCATTTTGAGAAAGGTTATACACAAAAATGGACTCGTGAATTATTTAAAATCATTGATGTAATGGATACAGTCCCTTGGACCTACAAATTATATGATTTAAATGAAGAAGAAATCTTGGGTTCATTTTACTCACAAGAATTACAAAAAACACAAGTAAGCAGATAATACCCTTGAAAATAATAAATAAATAAATAAAATGTAATGGGGATACGTTTTTATATCTGTGAACCCCAAACACAGAATCCCACAACTTTTTAGTTGGGGCTTAACTTTTGTGTGTGTATAATGGGGATACGTTTTTAAATCTGTGAACCCCAAACACAGAATCCCACAACTTTTTAGTTGGGGCTTAACTTTTGTGTGTGTATAATGGGGATACGTTTTTAAATCTGTGAACCCCAAACACAGAATCCCACAACTTTTTAGTTGGGGCTTAACTTTTGTGTGTGTATAATGGGGATACGTTTTTAAATCTGTGAACCCCAAACACAGAATCCCACAACTTTTTAGTTGGGGCTTAACTTTTGTGTGTGTATAATGAGGATACGTTTTTAAATCTGTGAACCCCAAACACAGAATCCCACAACTTTTTAGTTGGGGCTTAACTTTTGTGTGTGTGTGTATGTGTGAGTGAGTCATAATAATATACAAACCCTAACCCAACCCCAACCCTAACCCAACCCCATCCCTAACCCAAACCCATCCCTAACCCAACCCCATCCCTAACCCAACCCCATCCCTAACCCAACCCCATCCCTAACCCAACCCCATCCCTAACCCAACCCCATCCCTAACCCAACCCCATCCCTAACCCAACCCCATCCCTAACCCAACCCCAACCCTAACCCTAACCCTCACATTCAAAATCCCAACCCTAACCCAACCCCATCCCTAACCCAACCCCATCCCTAACCCAACCCCATCCCTAACCCAACCCCATCCCTAACCCAACCCCATCCCTAACCCAACCCCAACCCTAACCCTCACATTCAAAATCCCAACCCTAACCCAACCCCATCCCTAACCCAACCCCATCCCTAACCCAACCCATCCCTAACCCTCACATTCAAAATCCCAACCCTAACCCAATCCCATCCCTAACCCAACCCCAACCCTAACCCTCACATTCAAAATCCCACCCAAACCCTAACATAATCTTTTTTTTATTCTTTTTTTAAAATATGTATTTCATTTTTTTTTTTTCCTCTTCTTCCAATTCTGTCTTTCAAGGCTTTCAAGTTTGAAGAAGTAGAAATGGGAAGAAAGAATTTTCCAGCATTTTCTTCCTCGAACTTTCTTGATATTGCTTAAATCAAGCGTCATTAAACAAAGAACATTGTTCATTGCTTTAGAATCCAAAGAGTCTCCAAGATGGACCCCACAGGTAGAGTCTCCAAAATAAAACCAACTTTCCAAGTTCCCAAGGTATAACCACATTCCTGTTGAGCCTCCAAGATAGGTATCACATTCCGAGTCATCAAAACAAAACCCCCATTCCGAGTCTCCAAAAATATAACCATCTTTCCAAGTCCCCAAGGTAGAACCACAATTTTCAGAAATATTGGGGGTTTCCATGATAAGTCTCACATAGTATAACTGCGGACCATCAGGGAAAACTTCCCTTTCCCAATTTTTTAGGGTTTCTATGATGTGTCTCACATAGTATAACTGCGGACCATCAGGGAGAACTCCCCTTTCCCAATTTTTTAGGGTTTCTATGATGTGTCTCACATAGTATAACTGCGGACCATCAGGGAGAACTCTCCTTGCCCAATTTTTTAGGGTTTCTATGATGTGTCTCACATAGTATAACTGCGGACCATCAGGGAGAACTCTCCTTGCCCAATTTTTTAGGGTTTCTATGATGTGTCTCACATAGTATAACTGCGGACCATCAGGGAGAACTCTCCTTGCCCAATTTTCAGAAATTTGTGGGTCTCCAATGTATGACTTGTATTCTGGCTCATCAAGGTAGAACTTGTTCAGTGGGTTTTGTTTTGATAACTCACAACAAGTATCATCATGGTAAAACTCTTTTTCAGGATTTTGTGGATCTCCAAGGTATAACTCTTTGGCTGGGTCATCAAGGTAGAACTCGTTCTGGGGGTCTTGGTTGTTCAAAATGTCTTCAAACAAAAAAATAACTTCATCCCAAGTTGTGTTAAAAGCAGAATTTTCATTTCGTATCTCAGATACAATTTCCTGTGAAAGAAAATAACAATGTATTAATTTAATACAATATTTTTATTTGTATAAATCAAGCTCTATGAATATTAAAATAAACTTTGTTAACTCTTACATGAGTCTCATCTAAAAAAAAAAAAAAAAAAAAAAAATTAAATAAATAAATAAATAAATAAACAAACTTACCTCCATTGATAAGAGGTTCGAGTCCAGTTCATCAATCTGAAGGTTGAGTTCTACACAGGTAGTAGGACTCCAAGGAATAGCAAAGTTATCCCATTCCATTTCGGCATAGGAGTCCATTCTCAAGTGAAGCAGAAAGCGTGTTTGAAAAAGCCTGTGTGGTCGGTGCCTTTTATAAGAAGGGCTGGGTGTGTGTCATTTCCTGTGGAAATTCCCTGGGCGTGTCTTAACTGGAAATGATGTGATGGAAATTCCCTGAAAATGATGTAATGTTTTACCTGGAAATGATACAATGCTGAAGAGTTTATAAAGTGGGTGGGACTTAGCAAAAGTGGGCGGAGCTTAGCAAAGAGGGCGGGACATAGCAAAAAGTGGGCGTGGCTTAACAAAAAGTGGGCGGGACCTATTAAAAAGTGGGCGTGGCTTAACAAAAAGTGGGCGGGGTTTAGTAGAAAGGTGGGCGTGGCTTAACAAAAAGTGGGCGTGGATTACCAAAAAGTGGACGGAGCTTAACAAAAAGTGGGCAGAGCCTACCAAAAAGTGTGTGGCACTGGAGGCGCTCAAACAAGAACATTGAGGGAGGTTTACCATTTTATCTTAGCTCAGTTAAAATATCTTAATAAAGAACCAAACTCAAACATATTTTTTGTTAATATATTAGATGGTGAAGAGAGTGGCAAGAGAATTAAATTATTTCCCACGCATAAACAAATATTTGTAGGGTCGTTGTTTGAGTGGGTTATATTCACCAGATGATATTAAGAGTAAAAGGTTAAAAGGTTCATAAGGTCAGAAGGATCACAGGTGTTTAAGTGGTCTAATGAATAAGGATAACATGTCAAAAGGTTAGAAGGTTCGTAAAGAACAGGGTGAGAGAAATAGAGGTCTTTAGGGGCAATATGGAAGTGAATGGGTCAAAGATTAATCTGCCAGATGATATGTAGAAGAAGGATGATAGGTCTATAAGAGAAAACAAATATTTGTAGTGTTTGAGTGGTCTAATGAACAACATTAAGGATAGGTACTACAGACAAAAGGTTCATAAAGATGAGGGTGGGAGAAATAGAGGTGTTTATGATTTTTGAAAAAGACAAGGGGGTAAATGACATTAGATAGGGATTTCCCATGTTAAACGGAGGTGTCCCAGAAGCAACATTATTACACTACTCCCGAAAGACCACGAAGACCCAAAATACCGAAAAGATCCGTAAGACCCTTTAGACCCCATTAAGATCACGAAGACCCCCCCCCCAAGACCCTTAAGACCACTTTAACCTTTAAGACCCTCTCAATACTTTAGACACCTTTAGAGCTCTTCACCCTTCCAATCTTTTATACCCTTTAAACCTTTACACCCCTTTAAGTACCTCTGACCCCTTAGACATTAACACAATTTAGACCCCTTACATCCTTCAGACCAATGAGACAACTTGACCCTTGACCATTCAGACTTGACTTGACCAAGGTGTGTGTGTGTGTGTGTGTGTGTGTGTGTGTGTGTGTGTGTGTGTGTGTGTGTGTGTGTGTGTGTGTGTGCGTTCGTTCGTTCGTTCGTTCGTTCGTTCGTTCGTTCGTTCGTTCGTGCGTTCGTTCGTTCGTGAAACTGAACGTAACTGAACGAAACTGTCAGCTGAACGAGCAAAATAATGTTATTGTCTTACACGAATGGTTTAGTAAATTGCAGAAGCATAGCGTGGTACTTCGTAAGCAGTTTATGAGTGTAAAGTGTAACTTCCATGGGATAGGGTGTCACTCCACTGCATCGGAGTCCACTGTACCTGCGATCTATTTTTAAAGTTCGCTCTAGATGATGGACACAGATTGCATATATCATATTCCCGTCAGGAAGCGATTCATTGTCACCCGGCAACGCCGGGTACTTTTGCCAGTTACAAATAAATAATATCACAAATATTACAAATACATTTGTACAAAAGAAATGTTTATATTATGATTGATGTAAATCATGACAACACAGCAACTCAAGTTCAGTCAGGTCATTGTCCTTGGTTAAAACAAGGTGTGCCTTACGCGAGCCGATTCACGCTCGTACAATATATGATACGAGCAGGGACCCAGGGAACATCCGCACAATATAAAATGTGACTTCAAGTCTTTAACCCTTCAGGAAAGATTTGAGGATTGACTTAAGTATTTCCTCAACTTTCCTCTTAAGGACACCCTTAATTTGATGATAAAACAGCTGTTCACCACCATCTCTTATCTTCCCCCATCCAAATCTTTGACCTTTTATACCCCGTTAATACACGCCAAATCCACCTCCTTCAAATTCCGTTTTCTTTTCTGAAAGTCCTAGTATTGTCCATCTTGTTTATCCCGTGGACCCCGCCCCAGCCCTCTCCCTTCCACAGATCTCCCGATGTCTGTGTTCTTTACTATTGTGGTGCTTCCCTCCCCCCCGGCCCCCCCCCCCTTTGTCTCCCGCTCCCTTTATTATATGTTGTATGTGTTCGATCTTTCACGAGCCATGCTTTAGTATACAAAAAAAAAAATGGAATGTTAAACACAGACAGGCGGATTGACGGATAAACAAGCGTATTATAATATATGTACAGTCACGTGAAAAAGTAAGTACACCCCATGTAAAGTTTTGACTTTTTCAACATATTTCAACATATTTCAACATATAGCTATTTGTTCCTCATTTCAACAATATTGAGAGATAAAGGTAATATAATATAACAAATATCATGAAACATTTACATTTTGTAGTCCGGCCCTTACCGTCACCGCCTCTGACGTGCTCCTTGACCCCGCCACACCCCGACCCTGCGCTCCTCCCTCTTTCAGGCCTACCTCGTGTCACTGGGCTAGTTCCAGCAAACCAAGAGCAGCAAACGCTGCTGGTAGCCAAAGCGTAACAAGCTGCGAGTTGTCAAATGGGGCGCGGGATCGATTATTCCCATGATGGAATTGGGGGGGGGGGGGGAGGGGGGAAGGGGGGGGGGGGTTGGCGCAAAGATGAACGGGGGAACTTATCTTATTTATTTTACACAACGCAGGTATTACTAAGGGAAATGGCCTCATACTAACACATACTATGACATAACTAATGTTCTAAATGGGCCTACGTGTTGCTTGTGGACTAACTATGGGAGGCAACTTTTTAACCTTTAATGATGTTATGTGTGCGTTCTCAAAACTGCAACAATATATACATACAGTAGCCTGGTGTTGGCTGAGCGGTTCGGGTGCCGGCTTGGGATCCTAGGATCCTGGGTTCGAATCCCGGTCGATCGCTGAATTAACGCCAGGGGGGCTGACTCAGCCTGTCATCCTTCCGAGGTCGGCAAATTGCGTACCAGCTTGCTGGGATGAATGATCACGGTGTGTACCCCGATTTAGAATAGGTACACCGTATCCCTGCGCATCGTAAGAGCGCGACCAAGGGTTGGCGTCAGGAAGGGCATCCGGCCATAAAAACATTGCTTCAAACAGGGAACCATGATTGACATGGGGCCCGCAAGGCTAACCCCCGCTCTAGCGGGGAAAATGGCCTTAAAACGATCATTCATATTCATTCATTCAGTCCATTGTATAATTTATATAAACATAAATGCAAATTTTGCATGTGGAAAAAGTAAGTACACCCCCACATTTATCACTACTTCAAATACCTAAAATTAGAATCAGGTGCACCAGCTCAGGTGCAAATGATTAGAAAATTGTTAGAGAGGATCTTGGAGGAACCTGTCTTATTTAAACCTCAGACATTTAGTGTGGTTTGTTCTTTGTTGTTGAAGTGTGCGGCGTCACCATGCCTAGATCAAAAGAGCTCTCTGAGGCCTTCAGAAAGAAGGTTACAGATGCCTACGAGTCTGGGAAGGGATTTAAAGAGATCTCCAAACAATTTGAAATCAATCATTCGACTGTCCAGAAGATCATCTACAAGTGGAGAAGATTCCAAACAACTGCCAACTTGTTCAGGCCAGGCCGCCCCAGCAAGTTCAGCTCAAGAGCAGACCGCAAGATGCTGAAAAGTCTCCAAGAACCCCAGAATGTCATCACGGGACCTACAGGTAGCTCTTGCCACTGTTGATGTCAAAGTGCACGAGTCTACCATTAGAAAGAGGCTGCACAAATGTGATCTACATGGGAGGTGTGCCAGGAGGAAACCTTTGCTGTCTAGAAAGAACATCAGGGCAAGACTAAAGTTTGCCAATGAACACCAAGGCAAAGACCAGCACTTCTGGAACAATGTGCTCTGGACAGATGAGTCAAAGGTAGAGCTATTTGGCAACAGTACCAGAAGACATGTTTGGCGAAAACCAAAGACAGCATTTGACCACAAGAACCTGATACCAACTGAAAAGCATGGTGGTGGAAATATTATGGTTTGGGGCACCTTTGCTGCATCAGGGCCTGGGCAGCTCACCATCATAGAATCCACTATGAATTCTTCATTGTACCAGAGGGTGCTTGAGGATAATGTGAGACCATCTGTCAGAAAGTTGAAGCTCAACCGAAGGTGGACCTTGCAACATGACAATGACCCTAAACATACCAGTAAATCCACCAAGGAATAGCTGAAAAGAAAGAAATGGAGGGTTCTGGAATGGTCAAGTCAAAGCCCGGATCTAAATCCCATCGAGATGTTGTGGGGGGATTTGAAACGAGCTGTGCATGCAAGAAACCCCTCAAACATTGCACAGCTGAAAGAATTCTGCATGGAGGAGTGGGCAAAAATTTCTCCCAGTCGATGTCAGAGACTGGTAGACAGTTATAAGAAACGCCTACTTGAGGTTGTTTCTGCCAAAGGGGGCAATACCACCTATTAGAGCCAAGGGTGTACTTACTTTTTCCATATGCGAAATTTGCATTTATGTTTATTTAAATTATACAATGGACTACAAAATGTAAATGTTTCATGATATTTGTTATATTATATCACCTTTATCTATCAATATTGTTGAAATGAAGATCAAATAGCTGTATGTTGAAATATGTTGAAAAAGTCAAAACTTTACATGGGGTGTACTTACTTTTTCACGTGACTGTATATGTGACAATGAGCTGCCTCGACAACCAATCCTGGTCATTTCTAATGTGGTTACAAACGCATATGCTTACATAAATTAAGATATAACTAGTGAGGAATTAACCTCCAAGTCTTTTTTTTGTAATAATATATACATACAATGTCGATTTGAGGGTAAGAGGTAGGGGGGTGGGGGGGGGGGGGGAGCAGGGTGGGGACAGTGGGGTCAGTTGTCCAACTGCCTCGATTGCTGCCACAGGTGCTCCCAAAAATTAAGGAACAACCCAGTTTTGAAGAAAAAAAACATGCCCACTGCCTGTGTGCATATATATTACATCATGGTTATATAGCTCAGATTCCAATTACACTGGACCGTAGGCTGACACCGAAGGCTTGAAGCCTAAGGACTGAAGCCTGAGGCATATACGAGCTATGGCCTTCACAAGGTCCATGAGGCCAATCGGCTCCAACCTTTCGATATTTGATGATCCTTTTTACAGTCGCACTCACTTTAGTTGTTTTACACTCAACGGAAATCTTATCTGTAGGCCTAGCGATTGGGAATATTGGAGCTCCAAAGTCGTCTTTGGCTTCATAAGCACCAAAATAGTGGCTGTATGATTTTTCAGGTTGCAATTGTGAGTCGAGTCAGGCCAGCTATTCCAACCAATGGATGGAAAGAAGCATTACCCATGGAAGGACGGATGAACAAGTGTATTATTATAGTGGTTAGCAGGGACCCATGGAAATTCCACGTAATGTAAAATTTGACGTCAAAACCTTGACTTCCCCCCTCCCCCATCCTCTCTCTCTCTCCTTCCCCACAATCCCTCCTCCTCATCCCCCTCCCTCCTCTTCCACCTCTCCCTCCTCGTTTCCTCTCTCTGTCCTCCTCTTCCTTCTCCCTCCTCCTCTTCCCTCTCACTCCTCCTTTCCCTCCCCCCACCCCCCACTGCCAGGAATAGGTTTTAAAGGGACCTATATAGTGTTTCAAAAGCTTTCAAAGTAGTTATGGCATAACTCTCCTCTATCTCCTGTCCCTTTCTCTCTCCTTCCCCATCCCTCAATGACCCCTCTCCTTTCTCTCCTTTTCTACCCCCTCGTTTCCCCGCACCCAGGAAGAGCTTTCAAAGGGGTCTTATATAGTATGCACTATGCATGCATCACATTGTTAGAGGTCCCTCAAGGTTTTTAGAGGTCCCTTGAGGTGTTCCACATGAAATCAAAAGAAATCCATGGGAAAATAGACAACGAAAACCCAAGGGGACAGGTCTGGACCCCTCTCCCTACGCCCGGGAAAAGCTTTCAAAAGGGTCCTTTAAAACAGTATGCATGCATCGCCCAAAACAGCAGCAGGACCCTTTTAATTTTTTCCCAGATTAAAGAAAATGTTAATTTTCCCCCAGATTTCTCCCAATTTTATTCAGAACGTTTGAGGGATCTCTAAAAATGCAAACATGCCGAATAAACCTTATGAATAAGCAATCACCCAAGGGGACAGGTGCAAAAGCCACTCATCTATTTAGTTATTTAAAACGGTTTTTTTTCTAAAACGTCTAATTTTGTCCGATTTTCTTGGGATTTATTTTAGTCGAGTCTTAAATAAACGATGTCAGCGACTGTGAAAAATGATAGCACAAAAAATGATGATATAAGAATAAATTGTAGGGTGGGATAACCCCAAAGGGTTTAGCTTTGTGAGGCCTTAAAACACGTGAAATTTTAAAACATTGATAAAATCAAAACCCGAGACCCTACAAACACACCCTTGATCTTATTCTTCTCAGGAAACACTGGTCTCTCCCACATGTCCAAACGTACACTCACTCATGTAACCACAGCACTGATGCAGGCAACTTACAGTGGTTCATGCCTACCAGAGGCCTGTGAGACCTGAGAACTAGCACAGAGAAAAACAAAAAATGGCAGCGATTTGACTTTGATTCCTCACCCAGACAGACAGAGGGACAGACTGGCAGGAATATACAAGTAGATATAGATTGTTATTATTATTATTACACGGGAATTGATTGAAATGCCTGAAATTTTTATAACCAAAATATGGATATATGATGTTTTCTTTGAGATGATGTTCACAAAAAATGATTTCCTGGTCTTGATGTATTTATTTATCCCATTACATTTGCTGATTAATTTATACACCACCTTTCAGTCTTAAAATTTCCCCAGGCATTGATTGTTTGGGGCTGTAATGTTTGCTGAAAATGTTTGCAGCATTGTGAGCACCTGTTAATCAACACCTTTAATTAGACTCGCAGCCGAAGATTGTTTTAAATGCATTGATGAACATACGGGTGTCGAAGGGGTGGGAGTGTGAGTGGGGAAGAAAGTCTACGCCTGAAATTCGAACTCATTTTCAGCATCTATTTGCATTTGTCAATTGTGTTATCGCATTTCTTTTTCCCTGCACATCACAGACACATGCATTCCCAGCTGATGAACTCATGCCATTAAGCTGCCGAGGACGTGAGCGAGGAAAAGAGCCCAGTCGTGGAGACATTGATGATGCCTTGGGCAGGTGAGTTGTGTATTGAAGTGTTTTTGAGACATATATTTAAATTTTTTTGTTCTATTTCATAGATTTATTTTTCAGAAAACAACTGAGATGATGAAATTAAAATATGAATGTATTGATCTTGTTGGGCTTGGAGGATGGTCTCGGGGTATATACACTTGTCTGTGAGCCGTATAGCCTGGGTTCGAATCTCGACCCAGCTACAAACTGTTATACCCGTGTCTCACAAGCAGGATGAGTCATCAATGTGTGTCCAGTCCCTCAGATTGACAGAAAAGTGGGCATCTCATCTGCCAGCATTAGTTGGTGGATGTTAAGGATCCCATATTGTCCTTCGTGGAAAGTATGTGAGCTCTCGCCGGCACCTTGGCCAAATTCCAAATTCCTGCCCTAATCTATAGGGGGTGTTGCATCAGCAGCACAGCCAAGCCCCCCCTTAGCCAATGATGCTGCTCACAACTGTGTGCTTGCATACAAAAGAAGACTATTGTTATTGATAAACGTTTGATTGAGATTTTATCAATGTAATCACTCCCAATTGTTCCGACAGGCTCGCTTTTTTGATTCGTGATTTATACGATTTGTGTAGGAACTTCTTCCTGCTTTAAAGGGCAATTGTGGTTTAAAGCTGTTTTCAGTACAATGGTTCCACCATACATTGTAGGGGATGCAACTGTAATGTCATTGTTTTGTTTCAGTTTGCTGATATAGCTATCAAGCCTCTCCTCAGTGAAAGACACATGAAATACCGCTTGGAGTTTGCAAAAAAGCACCTAAAGGACTCTCAGACTGTGAGAAACAAGATGCTGTGGTCTGATGAAACCAAGATTGAACTGTTTGGCTTCCGTCTGGCCACTCTGCCATAAAGCCCAGATCGGTGGAGTGTTGCAATGATGGTTGTCCTTCTGGAAGTTTCTCCCATCTCCACACAGGATCTCTGGAGCTCAGTCAGAGTGACCATCGGGTTCTTGGTCACCTCTCTTACCAAGGCCTTTCTCCCCCGATTGCTCAGTTTGGCCGGGCGGCCAGCTCTAGGAAGAGTCCTGGTTGTTCCAAACTTCTTCCATTTAAGAATTATGGAGGCCACTGTGCTCTTGGGAACCTTCAATGCAGCAGAATTTTTTTTGTAGGCTTTCCCAGATCTGTGGCTCGACACAATCCTGTCTCTGAGCTCTGCAGGCAGTTCCTTCGACCCCATGGGTTAGTTTTTGCTCTGATATCCATTGTCAGCTGTGAGACCTTATATAGACAGGTGTGTGCCTTTCCAAATCATGTCCAATCAATTGAATTGACCACAGGTGGACTCCAATCAAGGTGTAGAAACATCTCAAAGATGATCAAGAGAAATGGGAGGCACCTGAGCTAAATTTCAAGTGTCATAGCAAAGGGTCTGAATACTTTTGCAAAACTTTAATAAATTTGCAAAACTTTCTAAAATCCTGTTTTCTCTTTGTCATTATGGGGTGTTGAGTGTAGATTGATGAGGGAAAAAATGAATTTAAACGATTTCAGCATAAGGCTGCAACATAACAAAATGTGAAAAAAGTGAAGGGGTCTGAATACTTTCTGAATGCACTGTATATACCCTGTTTACCCATTAAACCAAGGATTTTGGGCTGTCTAATTACAAATACTGATGAGATAACTGTCTCGGGACCCTACGTGTTTGGATGTGCGTTCCTCTGGGGGCAGGGTGAGGAAGGTGGTAATGGGAGACTGGGGGTGGGGTGTGGGACCAGGTGGTGGGGGGTTGGGGGAGAGGGGATGTGATTTGCAGAACCGTGAGAGTATTTTGGTCCAAACAGTGTGTGTGTGTGTGTGTGTGTGTGTGTGTGTGTGTGTGTGTGTGTGTGTGTGTGTGTGTGTGTGTGTGTGTGTGTGTGTGTGTGTGTGTGTGTGTTTGTGTGTGTTTTTCCTTTTTGTTTTTCACACATGTTTTTCTTTTTCAGATTTTCTCTTACCCTAGTGGACACCTTGGATACTCTTGTGGTATGTTTTTTTCATGTAGTTTTGTTAATTTTTGTTCGATAAACTAATAGGTTGAATTAATATTATTAGGTCACTTTATGATTGGTCTCATGATAAATATGATTGCAAACCGTTATCTAAAACCCACACAGGAATTTGGTTGTTGTACGAGCTTGCATCATTGTCCCGTGTTAGCGTTTCCCTACTGTCTATGTGTCCACATAAAGAACATCTACGTTTTCTCGACGCAGGTGCTGAACAAGCTTGATGAGTTTGAAGATGCTGTGAAACGTGTTATTCAGTACGTCAGGTTCGATCACGACGTTGTCGTCTCGGTATTTGAAACAAACATCCGCGTGCTCGGGTGAGTCATTAATTTGTTTTTCAGTGCAATACTGATGTTTTTCAAATTGCTCAGTCTGAGGAGAGTTCTGAAACATTTTTATTATTTGACATTTATTAACGCTATGTATAATATTGTCACATGAACAGCAACCTCACAATAACCGCATTCGAAGCGGTTGCCGACAACAATGGAGGCTAGATAGACTGGACGGATTTATGGAAAAAGGCCATGAATAAGCTTCGAGGTGCATTTTTGGGTAAAAGTTGGGAACCTCACTTTTTAACATAATTAGGGTATGCTGAATTCGATTAACCTGGTTCCCAAGCCGAATTTTGAGGTTTTGACCTTCTAATTTGCATAAAGAAAATGGCCGCCAAATTGCCGTTTTTTTGACACATTCTTGGGACAAACATTTATATATCATGTATATACAGCACCATCTATGAAGAACAAGATAAGTTATTAACACACACGATGACACAGAATGGACTCCTGAGAATGAAGCCAGTTATTAATCATGAAAATCAACGACACAGCAAAAACGAACCAAAAACGAAAAACATTGCCTCAAAAAGAGAACCATGACAATTACAACGACATGTGGGCAGGGTACAGCCCGAAGTGGAGATCGGTTTCTGAGGTTTGGGACATGGAATGTAGGGACAATGACAGGGAGATCAGGAGAAGTGGTGGAAGTATTGGTCAGAAGAAGAGTGGACATATGTTGTGTGCAAGAGTCGAGATGGAAGGGAAGTGGTGTGAGAATGGTGAAGGGTAGGCAGGGACAGAAATACAAGTTTGTGTGGCAAGGGTGCCCGGAGGGCGTGAATGGTGTTGGTGTCCTGTTTTCTGAGGAGTTTGTAGACAGTGTGGTGAGTGTGACTAGAGTGAGTGATAGGTTGATGATGGTGAAAATGATGATTGGAAAGCTCTTGGTGAACGTCATCTCGGGATATGCTCCGCAGGTTGGCGGAGCGATGAAGAAAAGGACAAGTTCTGGTGTGCGATAGAGAAGCTGATGGAAAATGTGAAAGATGAGGAAGTTGTTGTGGTAGGAGGAGACCTAAATGGACATGTGGGAAGGAGTATGGATGGTTTTGAGGGAGTTCATGGGGGTTACGGATATGGTGTGAGAAATGGAGAAGGTGAAAGGATTTTGGAGTTTGCTGATGGAGCTGATTTGTTGATTTGTAATACTCAGTTCCAGAAAGGGGATAATAAGCTTGTTGCATACACGTCAGGTGGATCGACGACAACCGTTGACTACCTGATGGTGCGTAGGCGAGATAGGGGGCACCTCCGGGACACAAAGGTGTTCCCGGGGGAGGAGGCTGTTTCACAGCACCACTTGGTTGTCTGCGACATAAGGGTGAAAGGTGCGAGGAGAGCTCGGCGGGTGAAGTACCAACCGAGAATGAAGGTGTGGAGGTTGAAAGAGGTGACAGTAAGGGAGGCATTAAAAGAGAGGCTGAGTAGGGTAGAGGATGATGTGGTTGAGCTTGAACGTCGTTGGATGTCAATTAAAGATAGTCTGTTGGGAGCCGTTGGTGAGGTATGTGGATGGACAAAAGGACCACCGAGGCACTCGGAAACATGGTGGTGGGATGATGAAGTTGGAAAGAGGATTGACGAGAAGAGGAAGAAGTTCAAGGAGTGGCAGAAGGCGAAGGGTACGGGAGCAGAAAAAGCAGAGCATGAAAGTTAAAAGGCAGCCAAGAAGGCTGCAAAGAAAGAGGTAGCAAAGGCGCAGGAGGCATGTAGGAAAATGTTCGGAGAACGCTTGGATTCGGAAGAGGGTCAGAGAGAGGTATTCAGGATTGCAAAGCAGATAGCGAAAGAGAGGTGTGATGTGATGGGGGTGAGTTGCTTGAAGGATGAAGTGGGACAAATCGTTGTGGACCTAGATGGAATTAAAGGAAGATGGAAAAGATATATGGAAATGCTGTTGAATACAGAGAATGAATGGGATGGCAACATAGAGAGTAACCCAGTTTTAGGACCGGCAGAGAAGATAACTGAGAAGGAAGTTGAGGAAGCGATAAAAGCAATGAAGAGTAGAAAAGCGGGAGGGCCGACGGGAGTTGTGGGAGATATGTTGAAGGCTGCAGGAAGTTGGGGTGTGAAGAGAATGACAGAGATCTGTAATCTGGTGGTGAAAGAAGGCCACATTCCAGTGGATTGGGAACTGAGTACCCTCGTCCCTCTATACAAGGGGAAAGGTGACCCTCTGGAGTGTGGCTCGTACCGAGCGATAAAGTTATTGGAGCATGGAATGAAGGTATTGGAAAGGGTATTGGAGAGGAGGATAAGGAAGAAGGTGAAGATCGACGAAATGCAGTTTGGATTTATGCCAGGAAGAGGAACGACAGATGCGCTCTTTATTGTGAGGCAGTTGCAGAAGTACATGGAGAAGAGGAAGAAGTTGTTTCTTGGGCTTGTTGATCTGGAGAAAGCATTCGATAGGGTTCCACGTGAAGTATTTACATGGGCATTGAGGAAGTTAGAAGTGGAGGAATGGTTGATCAGAGTAGTGATGGCAATGTACAAAAGAGCGCGCACAGCTGTAAGGACGAAGGATGGGAACAGTGGTGAGTTTGAGGTGAAGGCGGGAGTGCATCAGGGGTCGGTACCAAGTTCACTACTATTTGTAGCTGTGATGGAGGTGCTGGCTCAGAACGTAAAGGAGGGTTTACCGTGGGAGTTGTTGTATGCAGATGATCTGGTGTTGATTGCGGAAAGTATGGATGGACTGAAGGAAAAGATGAACAAGTGGAAGGAATGTATGGAGACAAAAAGTCTGAAGGTGAATATAGGAAAGATGAAGGTGATGGCAAGTGGTAAAGCATGTGGTGAGGTGGAAAGAACTGGGAAGTGGCCGTGTGCTGTGTGCAGGAAGGGTGTCGGAGTGAACTCCATTCAATGTACAATGTGCGCTGAGTGGGTTCATCAAAAATGTAGTGGTCTGAGAGGGTCATTAACGAGTGTGGCAGCTGCATTCAAATGTAAGGTGTGCACAGAGGGAGCTGCAGATGGAGGAAATGTTGAGTTGGATCTTGGACACGGCATGAAGCTGGAAGGTGTGAAAACATTTTGCTACCTCGGAGACGTGCTGAATGGAGAAGGTGGATCAGACTCGGCAACGCTTGCGAGAGTGAGATCTGCATGGAAGAAGTTTCGGGAACTGAGTGGCATGCTGACGAGGAGGGGAGTGTCGTTGAAGCTGAAGGGAAAGGTGTATGCTGCATGTGTGAGAAGTGTTATGATTTATTGGAGCGAGACATGGGTCATGAATGTAGAGCAGCAACGAAGGCTGGAAAGGGTGGAAATGCGAATGGTTCGGTGGATGTGTGGAGTATCGTTGAGAGAGAAGAAGACAAATGATGAATTGCGAAAGATAATGGGAATAGAGCCTGTGATTGATGCTGTGAAGAGGAACAGGTTGAGATGGTTTGGTCATGTGTTGAGGAAGGATGAAAGTGACTGGTTGAGAAGAGTGATGGAAATGAATGCAGAAGGAAGTAGAGGCTGGGGAAGACCGAGAAAGTCTTGGCTAAAGATGGTGGAAGAAGAAATGCGGGCAAGGGGGTTAACAAAGAGAGATGCAGAAAATAGGGCAAAATGGAGAAGATTGTCATGGGGACCATGTCATGGGGATTGTCAAGGCTAACCCCTGCTCTAGCAGGGAAAATGGCCTTAAAATGCATTTTGTATATACTCATATGGAATCCTGGTATTCGTATGAGAATGCTCACAGGCCAACCTGTTTCCTCGTTTAGCAATTGCTAGCACCAACCAGGCATGTTCTAGTTTCTATTTGGAGCATTTGCTTTCAGTTTGTAACCATGAAGTTTGTTGGAATTTTGAAAGAAAAAAATTTCTGCTCTAGAAGGCATGCATGAGAATTGTTCTAGGCGAGACATTTGTCACATGTGGGTTGAAGCTTGTAAATGCCATTTGCATGTTTGTAGAATTAAATTGTACATTATCTCATTATCACCCACCCATTCAGTGGGCTGCTTTCAGGTCATGTATTCGCAGTGATGCTGAAAGAACGGGGCGAGAAATTGCAGTGGTATGATGATGAGCTGTTGATCATGGCCAAGGATGCAGGCTATCGATTGTTGCCAGCCTTCAACACGACGAGTGGGCTTCCATATCCACGGGTATTCTCAGCAGGGCATACCATACGTTACCAGAATATGAAATACCACAGTGTATATCTTTGGGGTGTCTTAATTGATGCCAGGTGTATCATGGTTTAATTGTTGAATTATCATATTTTATGAAATTGTGTCACCACCTATTGTGCAGGTCAACCTGAAACATGGCCTGATACAACCAGTGGCGCGTACGGGCACAGAGGTAGATACCTGCACTGCTTGTGCCGGTACTATGATTCTCGAGTTTGCAGCTCTCAGTCGGTTAACTGCTGACCCAATTTTTGAGGTATGAGATTTGGAGAAGGGGAACTTAAATTGTGTAAAAGTGGGAGATGAAAGATTAGGGTGTGGTATCCCACTTGCTTTGTCTTGTATGATGGGGTGGGCTTGAGGAGGGTTAGTAAGGGTATAAAGCATGGATGAGGACTGACCTGAAGTGGTGAACAGGACATCTCAAAAAAGTTGTGGATACATTTGGACGAAACTTGGTGTGGAGAGCTTGAGTGTTTGACAAGGAAGAATTGATTCAATTTTCATGAAGATTTCAATCCGGATGCAGATCAGAGAATTTTAAAATGATTTTTCACCATTAAGTGATAGGGCCAAAAATATATATAGCATGATGTCTCAAAAAGTTTTGGCCGGATTCGGACGGAACCTGGATAGGTTGGGTGTGTCACAAGGAAGAATAATTTAAATTTTGGTGAAGATCTGCATCCCGATACGAGAAATTTTTTTTATTTTTTTTATTTTTTTTTTATTAATGATTCTTCACCATTGAGTGATAAGACCAAAAATGATAGATAGCACGATATCTCAAAAAGTTGTGGATGAATTATAACAAAACTATGTGGATGAGTTGGTTAGGTGACAAGAACAAGCCATTTCGATTTTGGTTCAGGTCATGATCCAGATCAGGTGTATCAGTGGGATGCAAAACGTAAACTGTTCAGCCAGGTGGAGGTATGCTCTCTACTGAGTGCCAGTCTAGTGTGGTTATTGTGTCTCCAACAGGCTAACGGACCTGTGCCTCAATCTACTGTAATCTATATACCCCAGAGAGGATAATAGCATGACCCTTCCCGCTATTCCCATAGGGAGTGGGTGGGTGTACTGATTGTGTAAAATGAGTATATGTGTACGTTCTTTGGAGATTGCATGAGTGAGGAATCAATAAAAAAGTGGGCTGATCGTGTGAAACGAAATAAAGTCATTGCCTGTCGTGATGGATATATCGGCCTGCACCAGGTAACAGGAGATTTGGTGCGGTGGGTTAACTGTGAGATGGTTCGGTTTGATAGCGTTATGCGTTTTCTCGTTCCCTCTTCCCATTCTTACCATACACTTCACCAACATTCTTATTTCCTTGATCTCCACTTGGTGTGCAAGAGAAGTAGCTGAAGTAACCATAGTAGCGGCAGAAGCAAGGATGAAAAGAGCGTGTGGTGCATTGCTTGCTTGAAGCTCTGGAGGAAAGCAAGAGTGAGGCAGAATTGTCTTTGAAAGGTGATTCCATCAATAGCAGTGAGTAATAAGATAGAGCTCAAGTGTGCAGTCAGCCTGGATTTTGGAATTTTAACCAGGAGGGGTTTGCTAGAAAATCACATGCATCCTGGAGTGACTGGGGAGGGTCAAATGACTGAGAGCATAGGGATAAATATCAGCAGGGTGAGGAAAAACAGAGACCACCAATGAGCCTGCAATGTGAGAGCAACAGACCCTATCCTTCGACCTCATCGTGGAAGATTCCAATATTTTTCAGAGCTTTAAATTTCCAAATAATCCAGGAGAGACAGCTGTGATGTGGGGGCACCAGCCACGAGTGGAGAGCCATATTCAATTGAGCTAAGGACAAAGGCCCAGTTGCATAAAGCATCATTGCGGAAAGATTTGAGGATTTACTTAAGTATTTCCTTAAATTCTCCATTAAGGACATCCTTAAGTTGAGGATGGCTGCATATACAAATATTTCTTAAAATTTTCCTTAAAGCCTTCCTTATATCCCCCCCATCCTTGAACATGAACCTTTGAGTTTCCAAATGGCGCCCTTCATTGGAATTGTTCACAAAGTGGACAATTATCGCAGCATGGTGCCAGAGGCTGATATAAGTTCATTGCATCTCCAAGCTGCCACATTTCCAAGCTGGCCTCTATAGTCAGTCGCCGACTGGGCATCCTCCATCGTGTGAAGTGCTTCCTTGGCACTACTGAGCTACTCACTATTTTCAAAGCTTTTATCCGCAGCTTGATGGGGCACTGCTCTCCCCTCTCCCCTCTGGCCTGTTGCTTCTGCCTCATACCTAGCTCGGCTTCACGTTGTAGAAACCAATGCTTTTAGAATCATTGGTATCTCTCGCAATGAAGCCGATTCTGAGTGCCTTTCACTCTCTTACCACAGGCATGTTGGCGCCTTTTTATCTTCTACCGACTCCTCTCCAACTTTGCACTCCTGCTCTGTCTGTGCTCTGTCCCCAAAATGTTCCTGCAGGATGCACAAGGTCTGCCATCAACCTCTCTTCTGGTGAAATTGCCAAAATCAAGACTCTCTGCTCACCTTCACTCTTTCATTCCTCTTTTTCCCCATCTCTGGAACAAACTCCCTCCTCCCTCCAGGTCTTCAAAACAGCTGTTCACCACCATCTCATATCTTTGACATCCAAAACCTTGATCTTATCTACCCTTGCTAATCCACCCCAAACCCACCTTCTGATTCACTGTTTTCTTTCCTGAAAGCCCCTATAGTGTCCATTTTGTTTTCCGGTGTACCCCGCCTCAGCTCTGTATCTTCCACAGAGCTCCTGATGTCCTTGTTACCTCTGCCACCAAAGGTGGATGGAGGTTATGTTTTCACCCCTGTCTGTCTGTTTGTCTGTCTGTCCGTTTGTGAACAAAATATCTCAAACGGATTCGGACGAAATTTGGCAGAGGTGTAGCATATGTGACAAGGACGAAATGATTAGATTTTGGTGAAGATTCGGATCCGGCTACTAGAATTTTTAAAGTGATTCTTCACCATTGGGAGATGGGGCCAAAAACGATACATAGCAGGATATCTCAAAAAGTTGTGGATGGAGTTGGACGAAAGTTGTTGGACCGGTTGTGTGTGTGTGAGACGAGAAAGAATGGATTCAATTTTGGTGAAGATCCGGATCCGGATCCAACGAGTAAAATTTTTAAAATGATTCTTCACCATTGAGTTATATGGCCAACCAGATGGAGGTATACTCTCTACTGAGTGCTGTTCTAGTTCCTTACTGTTGTTGTGCTTCCCTCTTCCGTCTCTCTTCCCCTCTTGTCTCCCGCTCCCTTTATTTTATGTTCTTTGTGTTAGCTCTTATACGAGCCTCTACTACGTACACAAAAACTTAAGGAATATTCAAATATGCAACCATTCTCAATGTAGGGATGTCCTTAAGGGGACATTGAAGGATGTACTCAAATGTTTCCTTAAGGATGCTTTATACAACCGGATAATAAAATGGTGAATGAGAATCGAATGAATTTTGCACAAGAATCACTTTATTCCTCCTTCATCTGGAAGCGTGTGTTCCCCATGAAACATATAACAAGTGTGTATGCAACATATAACAAGTGTCATTTAAAATTATGTGTTCATTACGTGCTCTTGCTTTCGGACAAGGCATCCTATCTCTAATCTGATTGGTTGCCTGGCATAGCAACGACTCCTAAGAATTTCCTCAACCTTAAGGAAGTCGTTGGCTGAGGATTTCCTAAGGGTTGTTTATGCAACAGCCCTTAAGGAAATCCCTGGCTATGCCTTAACGTAAATCACAGTGTACCTTAAGGGAAATCTTTCTTTGCCAAAGGCCTTGTAGATTGTGAGTAACTTTGATTTCCCAAAGAAAGATATATGAGTTAACATGAATATATTAGTTAATGTGTGTTGTTTGTCTTCCTCAGGGTTATGCTCGCCGTGCCTTGGATTTCATTTGGGAACACAGACAGCGTGGCAGCAACCTTGTAGGGACTGTCATAAACATCCACACAGGAGACTGGGTTCGGCGTGGTGAGTCTATTTTGACTTCTCTTGTTTTGATCAATGTAATTGTATGATATTTGAAACAAGTTTGATATTGTAATAATTTGCTTTAAAATCATCTTTACAGACAGTGGTGTTGGTGCTGGAATTGACTCTTACTATGAATACCTCTTCAAGGCGTACATCCTTCTTGGAGATGATATATTTCTGGAGCGATTTAACATTGTATGTTTTGCACTTATTATTCTCGTCATAAATGTGTTCACATGATGCACGATGGTGCACGTGCTGAAGGTGTATGCCTGTTTGCCGACAGCACTATAAGGCTATAATGACGTACGTAAGCCAGCCCCCTCTGCTGCTGGATGTGCATATGCACAAGCCGACCATCACTGCAAAGGCCTGGATGGATTCGCTGCTTGCTTTCTTTCCTGGTCTCCAGGTGTGAGCACACAACACAGAATTATGTCATGCCATTTCACAGTTCTCTTCATGCTTTGTGGGACATTTTACTTCATTAATAAGAGAATATTGCTTGGTATTACACTGTCATCACACAATCGACCCCTGAAAACACTCGCTAAGTGTAATTGTTTTATTTAATAAGTGATATCTCAGAAAAGCAAAAAGTGTTGCATGTTCTCTCTCCCAAATACATTTAGATGTGTTTTATGTTTGTGAAACTCTAAAATGACAATTGAGAAATTTGATGTACGTGTCGGCATTTTGCAATAAATGCACAGATAGATGCAAATTGTCAAATGTCGCATGCACGAGTACGCCGTGCTGCTGTTGTTCGTATATTTTTTAAGCTAAAGCTCTTCGATCTAAGGGACGTATAAATCTGCACGGAATGTTATCAGTGGGTCTTAAAGTAAAAAAAAAAAAAAAAGAAGTTTTTTGAAGGAAGTTCAAAGCATTTACAAAGAATGGTTAGGTTTATAGGAGGAAGAAGGAGGGGTGGGGGTCAGTTGTTAGATTTAACCTAAAAAGGATGGCTTTTTCAGAGGCGTCAGGAAGGGCATCCGGCCATAAAAACATTGCCTCAAACAGGGAACCATGATTGTCATGGGGCCCGCAAGGCTAACCCCCGCTCTAGCGGGGAAAATGGCCTTAAAACGATCATTCATTCATTCAAAAGACTGGTGGGGTCATGATGGCTTCCCTCTTAGATCTCAGCTATATAATGTTTGATCGTTACCAAATTTGGAATGCTCATGGTGCTCGATATAATCTACAAGAATATGTTGTTAATTTTGGTAAAATTATTGTATTTTTATAATTACATCTTTCTTCTTACAATTACAATGTAATTACAATTACAATTGTGTCTTTCTTCGACACTCCTGGATTTTCCTCGACATTCCTGGATTTTCCTCGACATTCCTGGATTTTTCCTCGACATATGTGGTGTAATCTGTAGTGGTTGTGAAGAAATCGCGAAATTAATGGAGGGGTGCCATGATGCCCCGCTTACCCTACCCCTAGTTATTTTAGGGTTAAGGAATAGTGTATGTGGTTGTGTAGTTCAGGATTTGTTTTGGCCTATAAAAAGTACATGTGGTGAGGGTGAAGTTGTCTGATGTCGCCCAGATGGGTGAAAGGGTTGGGCCATGCTAGTATAGTCCGATTAAGGATGTGCTGTCATGTGCTCCCCATGTGTGGAACTGGGACAGGGGTTTGGTCTTATTCAGATCACACCTTCCTTTGTGAGGCTGGCGAAACGCCACAAATTCCAGCCACTGACATGGGGAGATTGCTACGCCTCTTCAGCCATCAATCAGACTAGTGTCAATGCAGGCAAAGGCCAACATTGCCACGGAATCTTATCCGGATCCGATTCTGGGTCTTCACCAAATTGGAATCATTTTGTCATTGTCACACACCCACCAAATTCCGTCCGAATCCATCCATAACCTTTGAGATATCCTGTTCACAGACAGACAAACAAACAAACAGACAGACAGACAGGGATGAAAATGCAACATCAAAAAACTAGAACAACACTCTTCGACATCGCCATGTTGACCGGTATGCCCCCACCCACATTACTACGTCATTATACATATTAGTATCAAGTTTGGTCAAAATCCCATCACTCGATCACAGGTTGTTAGGGTTAGTTTTTTTTTACGTTTTGGCTCCTCTGCCCTTTGATTTCATGACCCCATAATCAAATCCGTTTATCTCTGCATCATTATACATAAAAATTTTAAAAAAAAAACCTTTAGAGGCCATTTTTCCCCGCAAGCGGGGGTTGGCCTTTTTCGGGAACCGTGGTTGTTGTTGTTTTTCGGTCCCCTTTTTGAAGCAATGTTTTACGGCCGGATGGCCTTCCTGAGGCCAACCCTTTTTGCCGCCTTTAACGACAAACAGGGAATTACCAGTGAACTGGTCCTCAATTAGCCGACCTCGGAAGGATGACAGGCTGAGTCAACCCCCCTGGCGTTAATTCAGCGATCGCCCGGGTTTCAAACCCAGGATCCTAGGATCCTAAGCTGACACCCTAGCCACTAGCCCAACACCAGGGTTCAACACCATCATTATACATACTTGTACCAATTTTGATGTAGTTTCCTTCAGCCGTTCTTAAGTTGTCAGGTAACGAAAACTATTACATTATCTGACCTTTGACCTGTTGATGCCGAAATCTATTCAGTTCATCATTGCCTCATAATATATACCTATAATTCCAAATTTGGTCAAAATCCCATCACTGGTTCACGAGTTAGCTCAGTAACAGAAGTAATCCAATGGGACCTCCGACATTTGACCTTTAACCTCTTGTCCCCAAAATCGAATCACTTCATCTTTGCATCGTTGTACTCGTACATACTTGTACCAAGTTTGACTTAGATCGCTTTAGTCGTTCTTAAGTTATCATGAACGGACGGACGGCTCAACAGCCAGACGGACAACCTGAAAATGTAATGCCTCCGGCGACTTCTTGGCAGAGGCATACGACCTGTTGTGTTTATACCAATGTACATCTACCATGAAATAGAGATGAGCTTCCATTGTCAAGAGCATACATGGACATTGTAATCAAGATTAATTTAATTTTAAGTGTCACGTCTCATGGATCAAGTTCCACCTTTTTTTTCTCACCTGACGTTTATAATTATATTTTAATTTCATCATTTGCCATGTTTGTGTCTCCCTGATGGAAAAATACACCACCCAGGGTGCCATGGAGCTTTTTAGGTGTGGAGGCTTGAGGAAAATTATTTTTTTCCAATGCAAATGCAAGATAAATGCTTCTTTCTGCATTGAAAACTTGAAACGGAATTTTTTTTTTTTTAAACTGCAAAGGCACTTTTTAAATGAACAAGTACAAAAGGTTTTAATTAAAACAAAAGCCGCGTCGATTTTACACAATGCCTAGATGCAGCTGTGCCTATAACGTCGATGTTATAGGCACAGGACATTCCTATTGATTTGATTACTTGATGTTATTTTTGTGCAAAGTGAAAATATATCTCGGCAATTTCCCTTGTGTGGCGACGAATTTTTAATATATCTCGGCATTTTCCCGTCTGTTATTTCAGGCGGTGTATGACTGACCATGCCGCGATTTAAAAAATATATATCTCGGCAATTTCCCGTGTGTGGCGACACGTGAACGAAGCTATGCTCCTCTCTCCACATTATTGTGACGACGTATAAATTAAATATTTCATCGTGACGATTGTCATCAAATGGACGAATTTTTAATATATCTCGGCATTTTCCCATCTGTTATTTCAGGCGGTGTATGACTGACCATGCCGCGATTTACAAAAATATATATCTCGGCAATTTCCCGTATGTGGCGACACGTGAACGAAGCTATGCTCCTCTCTCCACATTATTGTGACGACGTATAAATTAAATATTTCATCGTGATGATTGTCATCAAATGGACGAATTTTTAATATATCTCGGCATTTTCCCATCTGTTATTTCGGGCGGTGTATGACTGAGCATGCCGCGATTTAAACAAAATATATATATCTCGGCATTTTCCCGTCTGTTATTTTGGGCGGTGTATGACTGACCATGCCGCGATTTAAAAAAACAAAAAAACTCAATGGACTTGAAGTTACAGGCCTTTGAGAATTCATTTCGTTCTATAAAGGGCAACTTTCTTCGGATATTCTTCCCGTTTTTTTTCAACCGAGTCTAAAATTATGTTAGCGACTGTGAAAAATGAAATGATATATCGAATTTGATTTGAAATAAAACTGTGTGAGAGAGGAAGACACCACGGGCCTACAAAACAGGCCTCAAAGCTATGCGAGTTAATAAAATGGTGGATATTTGTTTATATGAAGCCTCTCCCACAATGGGTGGAGCTATGGTTCCCAGAATGGGTGGAGCTTTGAGGTTTTGTCTTCTCTGCAAGAACAAGAAGAAGAACAAGAAGAATAACAACAACAACAACAGCAGAGGGCACTCTATGACCAGCGTCTTGCGACGCGGCTAAAAATCATTGGCATACCGTACATTGTCTTCATAAGATAGATCATGCATGCCGCATGGGCTCGCACATTCTTCTTCATCCTTATGTTCACTCCACTTGTCTTTGTACTACATTTTCAGATTACATGGATGGGATTTAAGCATTAACAGGAAAACACATGGCAAATTTGGTTTGATAACATACCCATATGTAACTTTGACCATCACCTCTGGATGGGCTGCATTATGTCGCTGTTGTTTGAGGGACACTGTTTGTGCATTGCTGGGTAATATTCACTGGTTGTTTTCTGTGGTTCTTTCTATTCTCAAAGGTTCTTAAAGGAGACATCCAGCCTGCCATCCAGACCCATGAGATGCTTTATCAAATCACAAGGCGACACAACTTCCTGCCCGAGGTGTTTTATTGTTACTTTTTGGTTCAACAAACATTCATTCTGGAACCAATCTATTGATTTCACAAAACTAGAACTGTAATTGGAGAATTTCCATTTTCATCCCGTCATGGCCTACATTACATAGAAGTTGTGGCCAGGCAATTGCCTAAATAGCTGTAATTTTTTGGGGAAATTGATGACTTGCTTTTTCAGCCACACAAATGGCTACCTATTTATGATGTAAGCAAATATGATCTTAATCCCCTCAGCTCCCATTCCACACCTTCCATATACTGTACTTCACACTATCCCATTCCCGGCGTCAGGAAGGGCATCCGGCCATTAAAAAACATTGCCTCAAAAAGGGAACCATGATTGTCATGGGCCCGCAAGGCTAACCCCCACTCTAGTGGGGAAAATGGCCTTAAAACGATCCATTCATTCATTCACACTATCCCTTTCCCAACCGACATTCCTATCTCTCCCTTCCCTCCTCAAACCCCTCTCCCTTTTCTGCCCCAATCCTTCCACACGCCACGAACCTCGCCGAACACCGCCCTTCTCATCCTTCCTTCATCCTCATTTTCTTAATTTTTATTTTCCTAATTAATCTTTCACAAGCTCTGGCATGTCTGCAAAACATGGATGATTCCCTAAGAGTTCACTTTGTTGCCTATAGCTGGTTTAACGGATACATCTTTAGAACAAGCATGAGGAGGAATTTTATTTGATATTTACGTAATCGCTTGTGATTTCTCGATAACTTTCAGTGACGCATTATAAGTGTCATTTTAAGCTCACCTGGAATGTAGTGCTTCAGTCTGTAAACACTTTCAGCTTCTCTGAAAGTGCTGATAGGATTGTGACCAAACTTATCCAAAATGATATTTGGTATGTTGCAACCTAAGTTTGTTCACGGTATAAAAAAAAAATCCGGGTCTAAGGGGGTTTACCAGATGGGGTCCAGATTTGATCCCTTGCTTCCCCCCTCCTCCCCAAATAGGTATTTGCTCTTTCTTCTGAAACTACACTCACAATTTCGATGATGCTTGACTACAACCATCATCACCCATGATGTACCAAAGTTTGTTCATGGCATCAAGAAAATCTGGATTTAAGGAGGTGTACGGTTGGGGAGAGGGGGGAGGAGGGGGGTCAAAGTGGGTTCAGGTTTTACCCCTCCCACCCCCCCCCCAAAAAAAAAATTGGTATTTGCTCCCTTCTCCAAGACTACACCCACAATTTTGATGAAACCTGATGTTGGATGATTGTGTATACCTGAGTGGATGATTGTGTATACCTTCATCACCTGTGATCTATCAAAGTTTGTTCACGGCATTAGAAAAATCGTGGTCTGAGGGAGTCTATGGGGGGGGGGGGGGGGCGGGAGGGTGTTGAACCCCAAAATAGGTTTTTTGTTTTTAATCTTATGATTACGTTAGTGTTCTACATGCTGCACTTGCTCCTAGCATCCATTGAAATTGGTTTAAAGTACCATGATACTGTTTGAAATACCTTTATTTGGTGTAGTATCCTGCTTCATTGTACCAGTTGCGCTCTCTGGGGTCGTGCCCCTATTTTTGTGTATTACGTGACGTTTGGATGCAAATGTTTGTGTTGTTCAAAAAGGATCACCATGTTCTGTGACCCCAACACTGAGGGCAGTCTCTGCCATTGGCCCATTAGGTGCCTTTGGATGCTGAAGTTGGGTGGGAATGGGGAATGTGAGGTGGGGTGAGGCAGGAGTTCAAGGGGGGGGGGGGGGGGGGGCGCTTCTGTGGCTGTGACTTATCTCGAGGGAAAATAAATAAAGCTCAACTAGTATTTTTAAGCACAGATGGCAGGTTCTAAACTTGTTAATTATGTGTGGCTTCACTGGACACTTATGATACCATTGTCTTCCAGGCATTCACCACAGACTTCCGCGTGCATTGGGCTCAGCACCCTCTGAGGCCTGAGTTTGCTGAAAGTACCTACTTCCTGTATAAGGTATTTTATTTACACGTTATTAATTTATCACCTCTCCTCCACATTCATTTCCCATTAGAACATGTTTAAATTTTTTTACAGTGTCAGATCATTATCTATAAGATTTGGTTTGATGTGATAATTGTAGTCTTGAAGTCGATGATCCTCGACAAAGCAGTTACCATAAACACAAATGGCCACAGGTGTTGGTGTTTGACCGCCTGGCGAAAGTTAAAATACAGCTTTTGTTGCTACGTGCATCATTTGTTGCTACGTAAAACAGCTTGCTCTTTACAGACTCTGTATTACGTACACTCTCTCCCATGTGAGTGGATGATTGTGTATACCTGTGTGCTAATCATTTTGCTGACGGAATTGGAATAGGGTTACCTGTTATTGTTTAATCTTTTTTCATTTTTCCGATTGTGGTGGGTTGTTGGTTGTTACAGGCAACAGGGGATCTCTACTACCTGGAAGTGGGAAAATCTATTGTCACCAATCTAAACAAGCATGCCCGTGTACCTTGTGGCTTTGCCGCAGTCAAGGATGTGCGCACAGGCAGTCACGAGGACAGGTAAGTGATGTTGCTGTTCTTTGTCTTCCTCATATTGTGTTCACAAATGTGGGTGTTGTGTTAAAATGGATTTGCTGTAAGTGATGTGAAGTCTGATTCGATTTTTACGAGATAGGCCATGGGAGCCAATCATTATGGTACAAATATGATGTTCTATGTCAGTAAGTGCATCCCTCTCCTTCACCATTGTCTGTCTTGCTATTCTTGCTACTTTGTCATGGGGGGATGTAGAGAGAGTAGGTATGCAGCAGTGCAAGCCAACATAGCTTTAGTCCTTTCAAGCATAGTACAGTAAGTAATCCACCACAGTTGTCACCATCGTCAATCAAGCCCTATATAGCGGCACGTTTGATAAGCTGGCAGCTGTATCCTTGAACCTGCACATCGACAATATAGGATCCTCGTCACTTAAAAGATGATTATAAACCCAATCCCTGTTCAGCAACGTCCTTGATGACGTAGCAGTCCTACTCAGGGTAACATTGTGCACTCCAATCGAGAGGTTGGCAGAATAGTCTAGACTAGAGGTGTGCACCCTCACTTCTGAGCTCTTTATCCTGGGATTGAATCTCGACCCCGCTATAAACTGTCATACTGGTGTTTTGCATGCAGGGCAAGGCATCAGTTTGTGTGCCGTCCCTCAGATGGATGGTCTGCTGGGAGTCCCATCTGCCAACATTAGTTTATAGAGGTTAAAGGTACCAAAGTGTCCTTTGTGACGAGTAGGCGAGCTATTGCTGGCATGCAGAACCGATCACAAGTAGCTGCTATAAGCTACAGGTGGCACTGCATCCCCAGCAAAACTCCCTCCTCCCCCAGCCAATGCTACTACCCACAACAATGTATTGTATATGGAAGAAGTAGATTCCAATCAATAGAAGAGATGAGGAAACACAGAGCTGGACGCCACATCAAGCATCCAATCTCGACTATCATGGGGAATCGCCCGAGTCTTGATACTTCAGGGGAGTTTGGTGTAAGACTCTCATCAACATAACAATTCTGAGACCGAATGGTCATCATCACCTCTCATGGCTACATTCAATGTTATTATGTAACCCGCGGTCTCTCAACAGCAAGGTTGATGAATTAAGCCTTAACATGAACCATAACAGTATTTACTCTGCAGCTATCACCGAAAGTTGTTTTTCTCCTGATCAGCATGTGAACTTATTAACTATTCCAAGCTTCGATTTGTTTTCTTGCCCAAGGATGGAGCGAAGAGGAGGCGTTGCTATCTACACGAAGCTTCACCTCCAAGCTATAGATCTCGAAGTAATTTGGCTGAGGGTCCGACCTCCTCGTCTGCCACGACCGATAGCGAGCGTAGTCATCACTGCTGTCTATTACTCCCACCCCCTCCACCCATCCAAAAATTCCATTAGCAGATGAGCTGTTGGATCATCTTAGCTCGACGGTAGTTCAGATCCTCACTCTTCAGCCGGATACCGGAATCACCATTCTTGGCGATTTCAATCGACTTTAACGCTTCACTTTACTTTCAGACTCAATGGTGCAGATATTGAACGAGCCCACTCGCAACGATACTACTGTGGACAAGATTGTAATGAATCTTGCCAAAAATTATCATCCGATTTAGATTATTTCACCCTTGGGACTCAGCGACCATCAATGTGTTATCGTAAGACCGAGAGCCTGCCTTCCGCATAGGAACGTTGTTTGAAAACGAGTTGTCCTATGAAAGAAAGCGATGCACGGGAATTTGGAGCATGGTTGAGCAATCATGATCGGTCTGAGGTCAAGTCTACCGAGAACGTGAACAAGTGCAACATGTTTTACCACATGCTTCATCAGGCGATCGACACATACTTTCCACATCGATGTGTTCACCAGCATCAGCAAGATAAAGCATGGATAACGTTGTTCATACTATCGTAGAGAATCCCTGGTGTTGGGCTAGCGGCTAGGGTGCCGGCTTAGGATCCTAGGATCCTGGGTTCGAATCTCGGTCGATCGCCGAATTAATGCCAGGGGGGTTGACTCAGCCTGTCATCCTTCCGAGGTCGGCTAATTGAGTACCAGTTCACTGGTAATTTCCTGTTTGTCGTTGAAGGCGGCAAAAAGGGTTGGCGTCAGGAAGGGCATCCGGCCGTAAAACATTGCTTCAAAAAGGGGACCAAAAAACAACAACTACCACGGTCCCCGAAAAGGCCAACCCCCGCTTTGCGGGGAAAAATGGCCTCTAAACGGTGTTTTTTTTTATACTATCGTACAAACTCGTCGGCATTCCTTCCACCTTGGTGGAAAATACACACGATGGAGATATTACCGCAAAAGGTCATACGCGAATTGAAAGCAGCAAAGCGGAATTACTACACGTTCAAGGTAAAACGTTGAATAATAAAAAAATCTTTATTGTCCCATATTCAGGGAAATTATTCGTTTTGAACGTTTGAACCCAGCAGCATGGTATCGCAAGATTCATGTAATGACAGTTGGCAGCAGAAACTATCATCGCAACATTGCAGTTGAGAATATCGAGCAATCAGATCACCAAGTTATTGCTGATGCAATATGTCTTGTTTGTTTGTTTGTTTTTGTATACAAGATCAAGGCTCATGTAAGAGCTAATATTAAACACAAAAAACATAAATGGACACATAAAACATATAATAAAGGGAGTGGGAGACAAGATGGGGAGAGAGATAGAAGCACACAAGCACAACAACAGTAGAGAACAGAGACATCGGGAGATCTGTGGAAGGGAGAGGGTGTGAGGGGAGGGAGGGGGATACAATAAACAACAACAACATGCATTTTAAGGCCATTTTCCCTGCAAGAGCAGGGGTTAGCCTTGCGGACCCCACGACAATCTTCTCCATTTTGCCCTATTTTCTGCATCTCCCCTTGTTAACCCCCCTTGCCCGCATTTCTTCTTCCACCATCTTTAGCCAAGTCTTTCTCGGTCTTCCCCGTCCTCTACTTCCTTCTACATTCATTTCCATCACTCTTCTCAACCAGTCACTTTCATCCTTCCTCAACACATGACCAAACCATCTCAAACTGTTTCTCTTCACAGCATCCATCACAGGCTCTATTCCCATCATCTTTCACAATTCATCAGTTGTCTTCCTCTCAACGATACTCCACACCTCCACCGAACCATTCGCATTTCCACCCTTTCCAGCCTTCGTTGCTGCTCTACGTTCATTACCCATGTCTCGCTCCCATAAATCATAACACTTCTCACACATACAGCATACACCTTTCCCTTCAGCTTCAACGACACTCCCCTTCATCAGCTCACACTCAGCGCACACTTCATCAGCACGCCAATCAGTTCCCGAAACTTCTTCCATGCACATCTCACTCGAGCAACCTTTGCCGAGTCTGATCCACCTTCTCCATTCAGCATGTCTCCGAGGTAGCAAAATGTTTTCACACCTTCCAGCTTCACGCCGTCTCCAAGATCCAACTCAACATTTCCTCCATCTGCAGCTCCCTCTGTGCACACCTTACATTTGAATGTAGCTGCCACACTGGATAATGCCCCTCTCAGACCACTACATTTTTGATTAACCCACTCAGCGCACATTGTACATTGAATGGAGTTCACTCCGACACCCTTCCTGCACACAGCACACGGCCACTTCCCAGTTCTTTCCACCTCACCACATGCTTTACCACTTGCCATCACCTTCGTCTTTCCGATATTCACCTTCAGACCTTTTGTCTCCATACATTCCTTCCACTTGTTCATCTTTTCCTTCAGTCCATCCATACTTTCCGCAATCAACACCAGATCATCTGCATACAACAACTCCCACGGTAAACCCTCCTTTACGTTCTGAGCCAGCACCTCTATCACAGCTACAAATAGTAGTGGACTTGGTACCGACCCCTGATGCACTCCCACCTTCACCTCAAACTAACCATTGTTCCCGTCCTTCGTCCTTACAGCTGTGCGCGCTCTTTTGTACATTGCCATCACTACTCTCATCAACCATTCCTCCACTCCTAACTTCCTCAATGCCCATGTCACTACTTCGCATGCAACCCTATCAAATGCTTTCTCCAGATCAACAAACCCAAGAAACAACTTCTTCCTCTTCTCCATGTACTTCTCCTGCAACTGACTTACAATAAAAAGCGCATCTGTCGTTCCTCTTCCTGGCATAAATCCAAACTGCATTTCGTCGATCCTCACTTTCTTCCTTATCCTCCTCTCCAACACCCTTTCCAATACCTTCATTCCATGCTCCAATAACTTTATCGCTCGATATGAGCCACAGTCCAGAGGGTCACCTTTCCCCTTGTATAGAGGGACGAGGGTACTCAGTTCCCAATCCACTGGAATGCGGCCTTCTTTCACCACCAGATTACAGATCTCTGTCATTCTCTTCACACCCCAAATTCCCGCTGCCTTCAACATATCTCCCACAACTCCGGTCGGCCCTCCCGCTTTTCTACTCTTCATTGCTTTTATCGCTTCCTCAACTTCCTTCTCAGTTATCTTCTCTGCCGGTCCTAAAACTGGGTTACTCTCTCTGTTGCCATCCCATTCATTCTCTGCATTCAACAGCATTTCCATATATCTCTTCCATCTTCCTTTAATTCCATCAGGGTCCACAACGATTTGTCCCACTTCATCCTTCAAGCAACTCACCCCCATCACATCACACCTCTCTTTCGCTATCTGCTTTGCAATCCTGAATACCGCTCTCTGACACTCTTCCGAATCCAAGCGTTCTCCGAACATTTTCCTACATGCCTCCTGCACCTTTGCTACCTCTTTCTTTGCAGCCTTCTTGGCTGCCTTATAACTTTCATGCTCTGCTTTTTCTGCCCCCGCACCCTTCGCCTTCTGCCACTCCTTGAACTTCTTCCTCTTCTCATCAATCCTCTTTCCAACTTCATCATCCCACCACCATGTTTCCGAGTGCCTCGGTGGTCCTTTTGTCCATCCACATACCTCACCAACGGCTCCCAACAGACTATCTTTCATTGACATCCAACCACTTTCAAGCTCAACGACATCATCCTCTACCCTACTCAGCCTCTCTTTTAATGCCTCCCTTACTGTCACCTCTTTCAACCTCCACACCTTCATTCTCGGTTGGTACTTCAACCGCCGAGCTCTCCTCGCACCTTTCACCCTTATGTCGCAGACAACCAAGTGGTGCTGGGAAACAGCCTCCTCCCGCGCGATCACCTTTGTGTCCCGGAGGTGCCCCCTATCTCGCCTACGCACCAGCAGGTAGTCAACGGTTGTCGTCGACCCACCGGACGTGTTTGTAACAAGCTTATTATCCTCTCTCGGGAAATGAGTATTACAAATCAACAAATCAGCTCCATCAGCAAACTTCAAAATCCTTTCACCTTCTCCATTTCTCACACCATATCCGTAACCCCCATGAACTCCCTCAAAACCGTCCATACTCCTTCCCACATGTCCATTTAGGTCTCCTCCTACCACAACAACTTCCTCATCTTTCACGTTTTCCATCAGCTTCTCTATTGCACACCAGAACTTGTCCTTCTCTTCATCGCTCCGACCAACCTGCGGAGCATATCCTGAGCTGACGTTCACCAAGAGCTTTCCAATCATCATTTTCACCATCATCAACCTATCACTCACTCTCGTCACACTCACCACACTGTCGACAAACTCCTCAGAAAACAGGACACCAACGCCATGCACGCCCTCCGGGCACCCTTGCCACACAAGCTTGTATTTCTGTCCCTGCCTGCCCTTCACCATTCTCACACCACTTCCCTTCCATCTCGTCTCTTGCACACAACATGTGTCCACTCTTCTTCTGACCAATACTTCCACCACTTCTCCTGATCTACCTGTCATTGTCCCTATATTCCATGTGGGGAATTACATTCCATTCCCTACATTGCATTCCCTACACTACTAGGTATTTCAGGAATGAAGTCGGAGATTGAAAGAAGTGGATTTGGAGTGTATTAACGGGGGTAGAAAAGATCAAGGTGTTGGATGGGGGAAGATGAGAGATGGTGGTGAACAGCTGTTTTAACACCTGGAGGGAGGAGTGGGATTGAAGAGAGTGTGGGAGTTTGTTCCAGAGGTGGGGAAAAAAGAGGAATGAAAGAGTGAAGGTGAGCAGAGAGTCTTGATTTTGGCAGTTTCACCAGAAGAGGGTTGCTGGCTGATCTTATGCATCCTGAAGGAATATTTGGGGACAGAGCACAGACAGAGCTGGGGGAGCTAGGCTGGAGAGGAGTCGGTAGAAGACAGAAAGACCACCTACCTGCCTGCGGTGAGTGAGTGAAAGGCCTTCAGAATCAGCTTCATCGCGGGAGATTCCAATGATTCTGAATGCTTTGGTTTTTACAGCGTGAAGCCGAGCTAGGTGTGAGGCAGGTGCACCAGCCCAGAGGGGAGAGCAGGACTCCATCAAGCTGTGGATGAAAGCTTTGTACGTGTTGAGGAGCTCAGAGGTGCCAAGGAAGGACTTCACATGACGGAGGATTCCCAGTCGGCGACTGGCTTTGGATGCCAGCTTGGAAATGTGGTTTTCCAAGGAAAGATCATGCTTGATAGTGAGACTCAAAAGCTTGAGCGACAGAACTTCGCTGAGAGGATTGTTGAGAAAGTAGATGGGACGGTTTTCCAGACAGTCTTTTCGGAGAGACAAAGTGAGAGTATGAGATTTGTCAGGATTGAAAGGCATGTTCCACTTGTTTGACCAGTTTGTGATTTTGTTCAGGTCTGCAGAGAGTGAAGAGGCTGCTGCCTGCTGATCAGAGGGATGAGATATGGAGCGGCAGAGAGTGGAGTCATCAGCAAAGAGATAGAGAGGATTTTCAAGAGAGTCGGGAGTCATTAGCAAAGAGATAGAGAGGATTTTCCAGAGAGTCCGGAGTCATTAGCAAAGAGATAGAGAGGATTTTCCAGAGAGTCGGGAGTCATTAGCAAAGAGATGGAGAGGATTTCCAGAAAGTCAGAGAGATCATTGATGAAGACCAGAAAAAGCACAGGGCCCAGAACACTACCTTGAGGAACTCCAGCCTGGATGGGAAGGGGATATGAGAGAATTCCATTCAGGGCCACACGTTGACTGCGACTGGAGAGGAAGTCCGCAGGCCATGCGTGGAGATTTCCATGGATACCATAAGAGGAGAGTTCTTACTTTACATCAGTTGGAGGAGATTTACAACCGCTGAACCCTCCTCTACCCCCAGCGTATTTGCTATCTCTTCCAATCTGTCAAGTCCAGCCATGGGAGGTGTGTCGAGAACTTTGGAAAATTGAAACTCGCAAAGCAAGCGGTCCTGACTATATCTCTGCCAGAATTAGCCGTCTGTTCTCTTATGAACTTGCTGAACCTCTGACATACATAATTAATGCGTCATTTAAGCAACAGGCAGTTCCAGCACAATGGAAAAGGGCACATGTTGTTCCCATTCCAAAACTGTCACCTGCCATCATCGACAACTTGCGCCCAGTTGCTCCAACTGCCCATTTCATAAAAATTGCAGAACACTTCATAGTACAGCGAATGCTTAAAGACACGAGCTTTGTCTTGAAGTACACGTATGAAGTACAGCTGTGATGAAAGCTCCATCATTTCGTGCATGAAACGGAGTCCAGCAGCTGCATCTGAGGGACTAGCGGCCTGAACACAGTAAACACCACAGAGAAAATTGCTGTAGATTTCATGTTCAAGGTAAAATCGGTTCACAGGCATCAGATAAATGGGCAACAAAGCAAGGAAAAGTATGGAGTATTATCTGGATATACACGTGGGATTTAGTTACCTGAGTTGGTGTATGTACAAGCTGCACTCTGCCATCAGGTAGTGGAGCTATTCCAATCCCCATGCGTTTAAGCATATCCACATGTTCAGAGTTAGTAGCCACAAAGTCTCGGGCATGCAGGCTTTGCTCACTCTTAGCCTTGGTAAATTCCACTGTTCCGTCACTGGAAGGCCAACAGCAGAATAATAACAATGATTTTGCTGTTAGGCTAACACAAAAAATTCAGTCACAAATTAAACCAGAACGACACTCCGTAGAGTGCATACCTCCACTAGGCTGAACAGTTTACATTTTGTATCCCACTGATAGGCTGGACATACATTCGGACCTTAACCAAAATGGAACCAGCTTCTTATTATCACCATCCCTGGTGTTTGGCTAGCGGCTAGGGTGCCAGCTTAGGATCCCAGGATCCTGGGTTCGAATCCCGGTCGATCGCCGAATTAACGCCAGGGGGGTTGACTCAGCCTGTCATCCTTCCGAGGTCGGCTAATTTGAGTACCATTTCACTGGTAATTCCCTGCTTGTCGTTAAAGGCGGCAAAAAGGGTTGGCGTCAGGAAGGGCATCCGGCCGTAAAACATTGCTTCAAAAAGGGGACCGAAAAACAACAACTACCACGGTTCCCGAAAAAGGCCAACCCCCGCTTGCGGGGAAAAATGGCCTCTAAAGGTGGTTTTTTATGGACCCAAAATAAAATGATCTCGACAGACCTAAGAGAAAGGACGGTGCTTAGAGCAAGATACATGATCGATTACAGGAACCTTCAACCCTGACTACAGCCAGCCATAGAAAAATGGTGCTGGCTTTACCTTTTTCTGGAGTGAATAATCGGCAAACACTCCAAGATGATCTGTTGTTGTAGTTTTTGTTGTTGTTGTTATTGTTGTATAGCCCCAGACAGTTCTCTCAAACAATCCTGCGGCACGGAGACAGCCGATCAATCTCCCAGGAGTGACCCAGAGATCCCCCACATCCAGGATGGTGTATCCCAGCCTTGACAAAGTCAGGGTGACAACAGAGTTGGAGAGAGAGAAAGATATCAGAGGGAAAGGGCTGCTCCATGGGGACCGATCGGCACTCTAACCATGAGCGCGCTGCTCTGATGAATCCGGGCAGCAGGGAAGAATGGGGAAGATTTGGCCCGCGACTTGCATTGGGGGACACAACCATTGCGAAGAGGCGTCCCTGATAGTTACAGACAAGCAGTTGTTGGTTTTGCTATTACGACCCTGTGAGAATTTGTAAGAAATCCTTAAAGCAGTTTTTTAATGGTTGGCTTAGAATCATGTATGTGCCACTTGAGCACAAGAGATATACCATCCTAATCAGTGTGCATGTGCTTCGACACTGACGAATGATTATACAACAAAACAAATTATATTCAGACATTGACAACCTCGATACTCCATGCAGACACTGACAAACTACTAATTCTTGGCGACTTTGATGTGTGGGTCGGACATCACGCCAACATGTGTCGCAGTGTAATTTGATGTAATGCTGTTGGCCATTCCAAAGACCTACTATGAGGTGCATGATGGCCAACTGCTTAGTTCCGGAAACTTGAAAATGAGGAGTAAGGAGGAGTAATCGAGGAGGAGGAATAATGAGGTTAAAGTGGCTGGTTTGAGATCTTAGGGTCCTGAGTTTGAGCGCCTCTCATGCCATTGAATTAACACCAGTTGGGTTGACTCAGCTTGTCATCCTTCTGAGGTCAGGAAAATGAGTACGAGCTGTCTAGTATAGGGGGATGGGGGGGGGGGGGGGGGAGGGGGAACAGCACAGCCGCATCCCCAGAAAATAATGCCAAACAAACAAACGCCAAGCAGCCATAGGCTGCACGCGAACCACCACCACCCCATAGCTCCAGGACATATTGGCAACAAACTTCCTTTGACTTGGCACATAATTATCTACAAACCTCTTCAACCACAGAAATGTTTTTGAGTTTTGCCATCGTTATCATTACCTGGGTTTCATGCACTCTGGACTCCACACGTAATAATGCTACATTCCTCTCACCTAGCAACTCTATGGCCATTCCATTATTTGCTGTACACTGTACAGTACTGCTTTTTGGCCCACTTATCCCTGGCATGTTTTCTGCCATAGGCCACAAAGCAGTTCTTGGCATTCTGAGGGAGAAACTTTTATGTTTCCAGAAGAGATGCGTGAGATGACGACGACATGAAAACTTTGTTTTGGGTCAATCGATTGTCAAAAATAATTTTCACTCTTTTACACACGACGACAAGGTCTTATAGCGAGTCTTATCAACAGTTGCTGAGGTTACTGAGTGGACCAATTGCCTGCCTGCATTGCGCCTGATTTACAATTTGTAATCGGGAATCCAACTGGACCAATGCAGCTCAAAGTAATAATAGTGTGTTACCTCTGAGTTATTCTGGCAGCCCCTGTGGTAAGTGCTAGTGTAACTAGTACTGAAAGACCAAAGGGATTGTGTTGTTGTTGTTGTTGTTGTTGTCGTCGTCATCGCAACCACCGCTGTTCTTGTACAAAGTCCCTGTCACTTTGGGATTAACTCTTTGCAACATTGATAATAGAGTTAACCGCTTTGCCTAGTGTTTGTAGAGCTGGATGGTGGATATTGGTGGTTAAGCATTGCGGCTGGCGAGCCCTGCGGCGTTTCGAGGCCACCTGGTGAACGTGCTGACCGAGCTGTTTGCCAAAGGCATCAACTGGGGCCAGCCATGTGGTTGCTTTCTTCGTGTTTGGCATCACGCTCTGTGCAGAGAGGGTCGTGTACTCGCTTCATGCATCAAGCATGCCGAACCAAAACTGCGCTCGGTAGAGCGCATACCTCCACCAAGCTGAATAGTTTGTTTTGTATCCCACTGATCGGCCAGATCTGGTTTGGGACCTGAACCAAAATCGTCCACAAAGTTTTGTCCTAGGTTGTCCACAACTTTTTGAGATATCATACTATATATCGTTTTTGGTCCTATTTCGCAATGGTGAAGGATCACTTAAAAAATTCTCAGATCCAGATCAGGATCCAAATCTACACCAAAGTTTAATCATTCATCTGTGTCACATACTCGACCTTGCCACCAAATTTCGGCTGAATCCATCCACAACTTTTTGAGATATCCTGTTCACAAACAGACAGACAGACAAACAAACAATCAAGCGGACAAACAGACGGGGGTGAATACATAACCTCCATCCACCTTCTGTGGCTGACGTAACTATCTGGATTCTGGAGAATGATCTTCAGACTTGGAGATGCTAATGGTGGCTGGTTCCCTCCTCCTCTTGCTGGAGAGTTGTTCTTGCTGCTGAGGGTGTTGTACTGTGGTTGGGCAAGGCCAAGGTGGCGACGCTTGACACGGGTTTTGCGTGGCTTGGGTTGGGCTGAAGGCGGCTGCTTGGCTAGTTTCGTGAGCAGCTTAGGCGGTGTCTGGGGCTGGCGGGGAACCTCCCTTGTTCCTTTTTCAAGACAGGGCCTGGTTAAGCATAGGGCCTGTGCAAGTGGAATATAGCTGCTGCCTTGACCATTATTGTCATGAAATGGAATTTGTATTTTGTGTTATCTGTTTGTTTTTATGATTGTGATCATCTCTATAATAATACTCTTGTTCGTCTGTCTGACAAAGTGTAATACTCCTTTTCACCCATTGATTGGACAGCTGGCCTGACTCCACCCGTAATTGTAAACTGAAAAATCCTACAGCTGCCATTTTGGTGCTTTGCGAAGCCAAATACTTCTTCGGAGCTGTCATATTCACAATCACCATGCCCTTCCTATAAGTTTTCCATTTAGTGTAAAACAACAAAAGGGACTGTTAAACGCCAGAGGAGAGGGGATTGCATTTTTGTCTGTTTGTCCGCACAGAATAAATATTATTTTCTCTGCAACCATTGGTCCGATTGACAGGAAATTTTCACCATAGGTGTGCCTCCTCCTGTAGATTTTTTAATGATAATTATGACGTCATAGGTCACGTGTATGGGCGCCATCTTGGAAAAATCGAAAAACTGCACCTCCATATCTCCGAAAGCATTGCATAGAAAAAATTGAGACATGGCTCATTGTAAAGAACTCTCCATGAGGAATAACATGTTAATGATGATGTCACAGGTGCCTCCATTATATGTCATAATTCAACAAGTACAAAACTTCATCCTATCAAGATGAAATTTCTTGAGCGTCATATAGTGATAAATTGGTGGAGAAAAAAAATTAATGATGATCTCTTCGGTCATGTGGTTTGGCCGCCATATTTGTTTTAACACAAAAGCCTTACGAACCACGAAAAACCCTTTTTCTCCGAAATGGCTAAACAGATTGAGGCAAAACATTACATGCATTATCGCATGCCCACGACGAACAAAAAGTTCTGTGACCATGACGTCATAGGTCACATGGTTTGGCAGCTATGATTTTTTTTGAAGAATAAAACTTTAAAAAGCCATTCCTTCAGAAAGGCTGAACAGATCGAATGGAAACTTTACACATATGTTCCCCATGCCTTGCGTACACCATGCTGCCCTTGAATAATTCATACGTCACATGGTTTGGTGGCTATGTTGGATTGAACGGGAATCTTTCATTTCATCTTTTCATTATAAAAATTATATCTCTTGAACAGCTTCATTGATCGATGTTAAACTTCAAATAATATAGTTGTCGTAAAGCGGAACACGTGTTTAAAATGTCAATATGATTGGTCTTACGATCTGGCAGCCAGAAGTTGTTATTGTTTGAAGAAGAAGAAAATCTACTATATTATCTTCTCCAGCCATGTGAGTTTTCAACATATCTATTAATTATGTACTGTTTGAAGTCAGTGACATCATGTCTATTAATTATGTACTATCAGAATGTACCTTTTGACACTTTGGACTGCTGAGACCCATTGGACCTTTGAATAACCTTTAAGACCCCTCAAGACCATTTAGACCACCAAGACCCATAATACACTGAAGATCCTTAAACACCATGAAGAACCAGATGACCTGTTACGGATCCCGGATTTAGAGGAGTTACTATTCATGTCATTGCTTATTAATGTTTATTCTATTAAAGGTTGCTGTGGTTAAAGGGTTAGAGAGGCTCCGGATAACAGGAGACCGGAAACGGGATAGTGAACCGGAAGAAGAAAAAGACACGAGGTCCGGGAGAAGCGGCGATCTTCTTCTTCCTCGCCCAGCTCCGACGCGAGCGGTGTCGATATTGAGCAGCGTGGGGAACGCTGCGTTTGAAAGCCCGTCTGGCGAGAGGAGTTACCTGTGCGGGGTAATTACCGGTTACACGTCAAGTTGCCGTGGGTTCGTGCACGGAACCAAGCGTCCGGCACAGTTCGCCTCCACGTCTACAAGGACGCGTACGGGTCGCACCTTGGGCCTCGCGCGCTTTGCGAGCCCGCTTTGCTTTACAAGGAGGTGTGCGCTGCAGCAGCTGTTCCCGGTACGCGACGTGCACGTTTGGAGCACGTCAGCCAGGGGTTCGTTCAACCGCCCGTGTGCGGAGAAGTCGACCTTCACCTTGGTCTGGAGGGGCCCAGAGACATTGTGAGGGACAGTGGCCATTGAGGGGTCGTGAGTGGGGAAAGGAGGGAAATATATGAGATGGCCATCTTAGTAATATTGGTGATTGATTGTTGATGGTTGTTGATTGATTGGGGAATATATTATTGAGTAATCCGGATCCTTGGTGTGGGGTTTCTTATTGACTTGAATTATTGTGTCTTTCATATTGATTGCGCTACAAAAGCGTATAAATCAGAGATCTTTCTGGCGGGGTCCTCCCACGGTCCGGGGGTCACCAAGACCAGGTAGTTACCGGGAGGACCACGTAACATGACCCCAAGGACCAAATGACCCTGAGGACTCAGAAGACCGAAAAGACCCTGATGACCCAAAATATCCTGAAGACTGAAGACCCAAAAGATCCTCAGGACTCAAAACACCCCAGACCCAAAAGAGCCATATGACCCTGATGTCACAAAAGACTTCGAGGATGCAAGAGACCCCGGGGACTAAAAAGACACCTCTGACAGCCTCATTTAAAATACAATACTGAATTCAGTTTTATAAAAAGGACGTAATGTCACGTATGTCGGATGAAAGTGGGGTTGTACAAAATAATGAAAGAATGTACAAAAACGCCCCACAAAATACGCCTCACAAAAACGTCCTGGCGAGGGTCTACAATCTCTGATTGCTCTTTCTTGTTTTGTTTTATTTTTGGAAGCAATCGAGGCAGCGGTCTGTTGCCTATACAACACTCAAATAGCTATGTGGCATTCTCTCGAGCAAGGGCTTTTACCCGAGAAGGTTCCGATGGTCCCTGCTAGTTATTATTAATTCTGTTATTTTATTCTTATTTCATTTTGTTTGTTTTCTATTATTATTATTATGTCACAATGCACACTAAAATGTTTTAGTCTTCATACTACATGTTTAGTATTTTTTGAAATAAAACGGAATTGAATTAATGGATTGTTCTCTCGTTGTGAACGATTCCATTGTGATTGCAGGATGGATTCCTTCTTCCTGGCTGAGATGTTCAAATACCTGTACCTGCTTTTCACCGAAGAGGCAGATCTGGGAATAGACTTGGATGATTACATTTTCACCACCGAAGCACATCTATTGCCACTTTCTCTTTCTGTGGGTTCGCGATTTAACATAAGCCTCAATTCCACGGTGAGTCGTACATTGCAGCATCGTTCTTAGTATATTTTTTGTAAATGCCTGGTATCTGGTGCACTTTGAAATGTAATGTGACAACCTTAAATCTTAAAATAATTGTTTTTATTGGTGCCTTTAACTGCTTTTTCCCTGGCTGCCTTCATTGTGACTTTTGACACTTCGATAGGTCAATCAACACTCTCGGACTCGGAAAATTCTACGTCATTTCTGTCATATTTTGGTTGCCTTGAGAATACTTTTTCTGCCTTGCCTTATATCTTTGTACTGTATATCCTTCCTTGTATTTTCATTCAAGCTCTATTTTAAATGCTGTTCACCCCTTCTATGGAGGGGCTCCCTTTAAATCCCTTTAAATCCCTTTTATAACTCCCTTTAAATTTTTCAGGCGTTGAGTTGTGCAAGAATCCTGATGTGAATGTAAATTATTACTCTTCATGTGTTTTGTCTTTATTTTCTTGTACATCGGTTTAATTCTAGTTACCCTCGCCTGAGGAGAGGGTATTGCATTTGAGTCCGTTTGTCTGTCTGTTTGTCTGTCTGTTTGTTTGTCTGTTTGTCTGTTTGTCTGTTTGTCTGTCTGTTTGTCTGTTTGTCTGTCCGCACAGAATAAATATGATTTTCGCTGCAACCGTTGGTCCGATTGACAGGAAATTTTCAGCATAGGTGCCACTTCACCTGTATAATTTTTTAATGATAATTATTACGTCATAGGTCACGTGGTTCGGGTCGCCATATTGGAAAAACCGAAAAACTTTGCACCTCTATATCTCTGAAAGCGCTGAATAGAAAAAATTGAGACATGGCTCATTGTAAAGAACTCTCCATGTGGAATAACATCTGTGAATGATGAGGTCATAGGTGCCTCCATTATGACGTCATAATTTGACAAGTACAAAACGTCATCCGATCAAGATGAAATTTCTTGAGCATAATCTAGGAATAAATTGGTGGAGGAAAAAATAATAATGATGATGTCATCGGTCACGTGGTTCGGCCGCCATATTTGCTTTTACACAAAAGCCTTAACCACCGGAAATACATCTTGGCGAGGGTTTGCAATCTCTGATTGCTCTTTTCCTTGTTGTTATTTGCAAAATCGAAGATTTTTCAAGTATATTAGTTGTCTTCTGTGTTATTCTGTCTGTCTGTCAGTTGCCTACAGGTCACAAAATTTTAAACCGATCTTCACAAAACTTCACCAGATGGTAGAGTTGGTAATAAGGAATAGTCAGGTTCACTATGTCAATAAATTATATTTCGTTCAAAATCATGGTAGATTAGCAAACCTATACATTTTTGGAAAGGTTATAGCATAAGGAAACTAAAAATCAATGTTTACATTTGGAGAGATACCTGTATGGCGGCCATTTTGGATTTTCAAAATGGCCACTGTAAAATACATATTTTGTTCTATTTCTGCCTCTAATTACCCTAAAAACTTTTAAAAATATACTAAACCTATATTTTCAGGGACAAGGAATCCAATGAAAGTATCAAATTAGTGCTATGGGGAATGGTAAGACACGAATCAAAGGTTTTGAATTGCAAAATACTGTCTTTATATTCGCGATAAGTTGCATAATCAAATACATGTTATCATTTTGTACAGGCAGTTAATAACATCAAAATGTGTCACAATAATTCATATCACCAAACATACACAGGCAGTCAGCAAAATCATATATACACATGCAGTCAGTATAACTTCACATCTACACAGGCAGTCAATGACAAAATATACACAGGCATTCAATGGCATCAAACATACACGATTACAGAATATGCCATTTAGAGTTCGTCATCACTGTCCTGTGTGTCGTATCCGACAATATAGTCCGCATCTCTTTCACAGTCCGTTCCACACAAGCAAAGGTCGGTCAAATTGATTGGCAAATCGAATTGGTCAAATGGTCGATCGAATCGAATTCGATGAATCGAATCGAATCGAATCGATCGAATTGGTCGAATGGTCGATCGAAGCGATTGGTCGAATTGGTCGAATGGAATTGGTCGAATTGGTCGAATCGAATTGGTCGGAATTGGCAAATGTAAACATTGATTTTCAGATTTTCCATGTAATAACGTTTCCAAAAATGTATAGGTTTGCTAATCTACCATGATTTTGAACGAAAAAACATTGTGAACCTGACTAGAAGAAGCCTATTCATTATGAGGTCAAAGGTCATCCTGAGGTCAACTTTCTAAAATTTGTCATTTTTCATCCGATTGACTTGAAAGCTAAACAGTATTTGCACATTGAGTCGCTAAATTGGGGGAACCAACTATTTTAAGGTCAAAGGTCAACTCAAGGTCACATTTCTAAAATCAATTTTCATCTGAAAAATCGTCGATTTACGTCCGATTGACTTGAAAATTAAACAGCAATTGCATATTGCCTCACTGAATTGAGAAAGCAACTGTTTTAAGGTCAAAGGTCAACTCAAGGATAAAATTTCTAAAATCATAAATTTTCATCTGAAAAATTGTCCAAATTCATCCTTTTAACTTGTGAGTTCAACAGCATTTGCATAGTGCATCACTAAATTGGGAAAGCAACTTTTTTGAGGTGGAATGGTCAAAGGTCAACTCAAGGTCAAACTTCTAAAATCAATTTGCATCTGAAAAATAATCAACTTCTATCCGATTGAACGGAGCTTTGATTACGGATTTTAGATCATCAATTTTATATCTTAATTAAATGGACATTTTGACGTATACATGGCAACTTTTTTTTGGTGGGGTGGATTTTGCAAGTACATTATCATGCTCTGCATGACGTCTTTCTTGTTATTGTTCTTCTGTGAGCCCTGCGTTTCTGGTAAAGGCTTTCAGATTGGTAGGTTTCCTCCCACCTTACTGATTGGTTTTGTACATGCCCAACAGGATGGCAAGATCACAGAATCAGACATCTCCATCTTGGACAGAGCTTGTCCAAATGCCCGAATTTTGTTTCCAGATGACCCATCCTATGCGCAAACTCTGAGGCAACCGTTCAAGAATGTTGTAGATGAAGTGTGCCCCACACCACGTCCCCCAGGGTGAGCTTCGCATGATTCTATGCTGCCACTTTTACTGCATTTTATTTGTGTGCAATTACCAAGGCTGATGACGGAGTTTTTGCACATAAAGCATGATGAAAGCAAGCACTTTGGAACGATGGATAGTTACCTCTGCCACAGAAGATGGAAGGAGGTTATGTTTTCACCTGTTTGTCTGTCTATCTGTTTGTCTGGGACAACAGGATATCTCAAAAAGTTATGGATGGATTTGGAGGAAACTTGGTGAAGAGGTTGGGTGTGTAACAAGGACTAATTTATTAGAATTTGGTGAAGAGCCGGATCCGGATACAATAATTTTTGAGTGATTCTTCACCATTGAGAGATAGGGCCAAAAATGATAAATAACACGATATCTCATAAATTTACTGATGGATTAGTATGGTGTTGGCTTAACGGTCAAGGAGGCTGGCTTAAAATCCTTGGGTCTTGAGTTCAAGCCCCTGTAGCGCCATTGAATTAACACCAGACGGGTCGAGCCTGTCATCCTTCCGATGTCGGGAAAATTAGTACTAGCTAGCTGGCAAGGGGGCATTGCATCAGCGACACAGCCCTGCCCCCAGGAAATGATGCAGCCAAGCAGCCACGAATATATATAAAAATTGACGGATTCAGACAAAATTTGGTGGACTGGATGGATGTGTGACAAGGACAAATGAATTCGATTTTGGTGAGGATCTGGACCAGTTTCACTTTATATTTCCATCCACAATTGAGGGGTGGGGCCAAAAACAATATATAGCATATTTCAAAACCTTGTGGATGGATGATGACAAAATTTGGTGGATGAGTTGGGTTGGTGATAAGAAGAAAAAAAAAAACCCCCCACCTTTAGAGGCCATTTTCCCCCGCAAAGCGGGGGTTGGCCTTTTTCGGGCACCGTGGTTGTTGTTTTTTGTTGGTCCCCTTTTTGAAGCAATGTTTTATGGCCGGATGCCCTTCCTGCCGCCAACCCTGTTTGTCGCCTTTTACGACAAACAGGGAATTACCAGTGAACTGGTACTCAATTTGCCGACCTCGGAAGGATGACAGGCTGAGTCAACCCCCTTGGCGTTAATTCAGCGATCGACCGGGATTCGAACCCAGGATCCTGGGATCCTAAGCTGGCACCCTAGCCGCTAGCCAAACACCAGGGATGGTGATAATAAGAAGCTGGTTCCATTTTGGTTAAGGTCCGAATGTATGTCCAGCCTATCAGTGGGATACAAAATGTAAACTGTTCAGCCTAGTGGAGGTATGCACTCTACGGAGTGTCGTTCTGGTTTAATTTGTGACTGAATTTTTTGTGTTAGCTTAACAGCAAAATCATTGTTATTATTCTGCTGTTGGCCTTCCAGTGACGGAACAGTGGAATTTACCAAGGCTAAGAGTGAGCAAAGCCTGCATGCCCGAGACTTTGTGGCTACTAACTCTGAACATGTGGATATGCTTAAACGCATGGGGATTGGAATAGCTCCACTACCTGATGGCAGAGTGCAGCTTGTACATACATCAACTCAGGTAACTAAATCCCACGTGTATATCCAGATAATACTCCATACTTTTCCTTGCTTTGTTGCCCATTTATCTGATGCCTGTGAACCGATTTTACCTTGAACATGAAATCTACAGCAATTTTCTCTGTGGTGTTTACTGTGTTCAGGCCGCTGGTCCCTCAGATGCAGCTGCTGGACTCCGTTTCATGCACGAAATGATGGAGCTTTCATCACAGCAACGTGAAGACTTGCCCCCAAGAGCCATTCAGCTCCTGTCCCCACCATATAAAGGCCAAGTAGTACTAACCGCCGGGCCAGCCCAGTTTGGGACAGATCTCTCCAAATTGGAGGACGGTGTATGTGCATACATTTGTAGATTAATGATATTGAAAAAATGAGGGGTTGGGCTTGGGGGGGGGGGGGGGCGGCAGTGTTTTATATCATGCTGCCTGACTTGTGTGCAGGTTCGAGGCTGGTTGGCGCTGGCTGAGCCAGCTGTGGCATGCTCTCCTCTCTCCAACGCGGCTGTCATGGCTGGCACTGTGGCATTCATCGTACGTGGTGGTTGCATGTTTGCCGAAAAGGCGCGGAATGTACAAGCTGCAGGTGCTATTGGAGCCATTGTTGTGGGTATGAAAAATTATTGTGGTTTGTGCTGTTAGTATTATGATCTTTCTCTCATTAGCCTGAAACACCCTGATGTGAGAACTATCACCTCTTTGAGACTGATCCAGCTGTCGTCATTTGCAAAACTTGCCAGGCGTTATTTTACATTTGTGTGATTGTAGACTTGATTGCAGGTATGATTGCATGCTTCATAAAAACGGAATGTTCCATGATGTTGTACACCTTCCTGGCACTACACCAGAACAGACGACAGACGTGTTGGTCAAATTACACCGTATTTGTGATGAAACACCACATCAAACCAGAACGGCACTCGGCAGAGCGCATACCTCCGCCAGGTTGAACAATTTATGTTTTGTATCCCACCGATAGGCTGGATCTGGATTCAGACCTGAACCAAAATCGAATCGGCTTTTTCTTGTCACGTAACCAACTTGTCCACCAAGTTTAGTCATAACTCGTCCATAACTTTTTTAATATCATGTTATATATCGCTTTTCGCCAGATCTCTCTCGATGGTGTGGAATCACTTGAAAAATTAAACAATGCTCGTATGCGAATCCATATTCAGATCTTCACCAAAATCAAATCGCTTGTCAACACCCAACCGGTCCACCAATTTTCTTCCAAATCCACCCATAACTTTTTGAGATATCCTGCTATGTATCGTTTTTGGCCTTATCTCCCAATGGTGAAGAATCACTTACAAAATTCTAGTAGCCGGATCCGAATCCCGATCTTCACTAAAATCTAATAATTTCGTCCTTGTCACATACTCTACCTCTCTGCCAAATTTTGTCCGAATCCGTCCACAACTTTTTGAGATATCTTGTTCACAGAGAAACAAACAGACAGACAGACAGACAAACGGGTGAAAACATAACCCCCATCCACCTCCGGTGGTGGAGGTAACCAGAAGGCATTTTCGCAGCTGAGCTTTCCTGCCACTCTCCATTTTTTTTTCTCATCTGGAAAAAATGGATGAAGATTGTCAGCCACCTGTAACCTCCTTATTTATATTGTTGATGCTATTATTCAGAAAAGTAAAACACACAGCATCTGTTCCAATGATGCCTGGAACCCACCCCACTGCTTGGAAAATAATGTGTGAGATACTGTTTGGAAAATAAATAATTTGACAAAGCATTTATTCCGACTTTCACTGCCGTGTTTTTGTCCCCCGTCGCACCGCGGAGCGAAAGGGGTACTATGGTTTGTGCGTCCGTCCATGCGTGCGTGCGTGCGTGCATGCGTGCGTAAGCGAAGGACCGAATTCTAATTTAGTGTGTGGGTGCAACCCACGTCAAAATATATGATGGCCGCTGCCATGTATGTCTGAGCCTTGTGAGCGGAATATCTTGAAAAATAAGCGAAGTACCAACTTCTAATCTGGTGTGTGGGTGTATCTACGCATAAGGAAGAATGCTATTGAAAATTGGGTCGCCACATCAAAATCCAAGATGGCCGCCGCCATATATGTCAACCTTGTGAGCAGAATATCTTGAAAAATAAACGAACTACCAACTTCTAATCTGGTGTGTGGGTGTATCCAGGTATAAGGAAAAACGCTATTGAAAATTGGGTCGCCACGTCAAAATCCAAGATGGCCGCCACCATATATATGTCTGAACCTTGTGAGCGAAATATCTTGAAAAATAAACGAACTACTAACTTCTAATCTGGTGTGTGGGTGTATCTACGCATAAGGAAGAACGCTATTGAAAATTAGGTCGCCACGTCAAAATCCAAGATGGCCGCCTTGTGTCTTCCACTTTGTCAACTCGCATCACTTCACCGACTGGGGACCTAGGCGTAACGCTTGTTTTATCTTACTTTTTCTTTTTTACTGTCCTGTTTGTTCATTTGCTCATTATTGTTCATATGAGACTTTTTTTTCCCTTCCCTGTGCATTTTCTTTGATAACAAACACTGAAAAAGTGTATCTTTGAATGAACAAATTTTCTCCTTTGGCAAATCAAAGAAAATTTTACTGAGTTTAATCTCTGATACTTTCATGATCTTATTCTAAAAGATACGTGCTCAAAAATGGAGCAAAGTACAAAAATTCGGTACTTGTCTGGGTTTTGCCTTTTGCGGGTCTCTGCTTGCTCATTTGTGGCCAGTTTACCTGTTGTGGTTGAGCTTCTCATCCACACTTTTATGTGCAGCAGATGTCAAAAACATATTTTTGAGGTAGATATGTGAGATTGCATTTATCTGGTCTTTCTATGCTGCCCTTACTTTACACAGATGATACGGAAGGAAGCAGTGGCGATACAGCGACATTTTTTCAGATGGCTGGTGATGGTAAGAGCACTGATGATATCTCAATCCCTCTGCTGTTCCTCTTCAACAAGGAAGGAAAGATGCTTCTCCAGGCTCTGCGTAGTCACGGAATGCTGGAGGTGTTACTTGCAAGTCGTGCTAAGCCCATTGGTAATTCATGCAGCACACTGCCTCTTCGTGTTTATTTATTTTTTGCATAGACATTAATTGAAAAAGAGGTGTGTGTGTGTGTGTTTTGTGTGTGTGTGTGTGTGTGTGTGTGTGTGTGTGTGTGTGTGTGTGTGTGTGTGTGTGTGTGTGTGTGTGTGTGTGTGTGTTTGTTTTTGTTTTTTCATATGGTCGTTTTGAGAATAAAGAAGAGAGTGAGGGAAGGAATAGTTTTGAGGTAAAGTAAAAAGGACAAGTCTGAGGAAAGAAAAATGTAAGCAAGGAGTCTATTAGGACGCAGACGTGCCACACATGCGGCCAACAAAGAACCAAATGGACCATCAAAACATGGAGTGAGGGCTTTTCATAGAGGGTATAAGGAAGGAGTTAGAGCGAGGATGGAAATTGGGAGGGTGAGAGTTGATCGGAGGAAGCACGACAAATGGGTGTGTGTGTGTTGGAGGGAATGGGTATGCTTAACCAGTCAACGCAGACACACAAGATCAAATTAACCAAACAGGCAAAAGACACGGCAATGAGCATACGATACGAACAACAATCGACGCAAACAAAGGTGGCCGACAATTGAAGGCAACAGATAAATATGGAACAGTTTACATGGCTTCGGAGGCAAGTGACTTGGACAAGAGAAGAAAAGTTGGCATCACAGAGTAATGGAAGTCGGCATATTATGAATGTTTAACTGTTAAGAAATTGTACCTCGTAGATATGGCCGTGGGTCTGCCTATAGCGCCAATGCTTACAGGAAGATTTCCTTGGCTAAACCATGGAGACTGAGAACTGACAGTGGGACAAACATCGAGGGAATGAAAGAACAGCAAAAGAGTAGAGAGGGGAGGGGAAGAAACACAACACACTAGCAAGCAAGATGGTTGGGTTGGGAAAGGTTAATGGGGGTAATAAAGATCATGGGTCAGAATTGGAGATGACAAAAGATGGCGGTACATTTCCTGTTTGAAGTCCTGGAGGGAAGAGTGAGACAGAACAGCCTCTTAAAGGTTATTTTATAGATGGGAGAAGCAAGGAATAAAAGAGTTGAGGAGGCAGTCACCCTAGATTTTGGAAGCTTAACTTAAGAGGGTTACTGGAAAAACGTGTGCATTCTGGAGTTGGTGGGGAGGATCGGAGGACAGAGAGCAGAGGAAGCCTTACAGGAGAATAGATCGTAGAAAACAGAGACCACCGACCTGCCTATGATGAGAGTAAAATACCTTGTGCTTCGACTTCTTCACGGGAGATTCCAATAATGTTGAGAGCTTTAGATTCCACAAAATCCAGAAGGGAATGATGTGATGTTATGCACCAGCCTATAGTGGAGAGCAGTACTCCATTGAGCTATGTAAAGGCCTTTTAGACTGTGAGTATCTCTGATTAATTCAAGGAAAGACTTGGTTTGATGGAGGATGCTCAGTCTGCTTTACGAAGAAGGAAAAGGTAAGAAAACAATAGTTTCTTTCCTCAAGAGTCATGGTTTGCATACATGACCAAGAAATTTAAGAATCGTGAATCCGGTTTATTTCACAGTTCAAAGGTTATTTGATCATTTGTGCACAGTACAGATCAATGGAATATATTTCAGGAGGATAAAATAAATAAACACAGCGTGGTAAGATACATGGGCAGTCAGGATGGCATGTCAGTATGCGCACTCACCTCCAAGCTGTCTGGCCTGAGTTTGAATCCCGACCCAGCTATAAACTGTCAGTTTGGTGTTTCACAGGCAGGGTGATTCATCAATGTGTATGCCGTCCCTCGGATGGACGTTAAACCGGGAGACCCGTCTGCCAGCATGGTTTGGTGGGCGTTAAAGGTAGAAATATCTGCCTGGCCAGGCCTGACATTCGCCTAGTTAGGGCAGGAATTTGGCCATGGTGCCGGCGATTCGGCCATGGTGCCCCCCCCCCACATTCTCACTTAGATACGAGTATTTCCACCATCCCACCAAAATATATTTCTACCTACCCCCCTCCCCCCTCCTCTCACCCACTGATTTATCTTCGCCCAACTGATTTATCTACCCCACCACTCCACTAGTTTTCCACCTGCCCTCCACCCTCCACCTTCTCACCCACTGATTTTTCTATACCCCACTGATATCTCTACCCCACCACTCCACTAGTTTTCGAGCTCCCCACCCATCTGACTTGTCGTTGTAAAAGTACAGATGTCTACTTAATGTCCTTGCTCTGTATGTGATTCATGTGCAAGCTCCTCCATGGCCTTCAATCTATGTATAAAGGAAAAGACACAGCATAACACAAAATAAAATATAAAACCTGTTGCTTTCAGGAAGATGAGTGGAAGTTCTGGTGCTTTGATGCATTTCATTTAGACTCTGCTCATGTTTCCACCAGGGGATACTTCGAGTTCAGATGGTGAAGTAGTCTCGACAGACCATCCGCAGCAGTTTACTTGTGTGGATGGGTTTGGCTCTGCTGAAGGGGACCAAGTTCAAGATGATACCGATAACCTTCAAAGAGAAGAAAAAGAAGAACAGAGTGGCTGCCAAATGGGTTTAGAGAACGACAATCATGCTGGACTTCACGACAGTGATGGCATTTCCATCGATGACGATGAGGATGAGGATGATCATCATCATAGCAGCGGAGACGATGAGGACGAACCGCATGGTTCTGCTCACGATCAGACAGCAACAAGCCACAGGGTAGAGGGAACACCTGTGGTTGGGCAGGAACCTGAACATCGTGTGAAAAATGATGGACCTGAAGAAAACCAAAGCTTGACCACTGGCGTCGTTCCAGAATGGGAGGAAGAACTTGAAGTTTTTGGTAACAGTAGGGATGAATTGTAAAATGACTATGAATGTAGCATTTCTGACTTGCTTGGATTTGCATAGTTATCCTCCCTTTTTTTCCAGGTTAAATAGTGAGGGGTGGAGGAGGGGGAGGAGGGAATATTGAGCATATCTGTCTGCTATGTGTGCGTTCACAGATGTAAATTCCAAATGATTCCGCTCTCAGGGTTATATTTGGTACTCGTCGGTCGGAATAGGAACTATCCTCAAGTGGTTAGTTAAGGCGGAACCGAACCAGAAATCAGCAGGCGAACTCCATTTCCCCCACTCCGAGTATCGCAGTGAAAATGCTGCCCTTGCTACTTCCACCTCAACATGAAGTGAAGTGATGCGGTTGAGGTTTGTGGCAAAAAAATTTTTTGCTACCATCTTAGGTTGAAGATCTACTCCCAAGGATTGGATGGCAATTGCATCTGTAGCAAAAGGGTTTTGTTACAAAGGTGAATGTCTCGGCAACCACAGGTTTTTTTTGTGTAATTGCTGTCTCTGAAGCTTTTGCAATGTCAAGGAGGTGGCACAAGTCTTGTTTTCAAGCCAAGGTGGTGGCACACGTCTTGTTTTCAAGCCAAGGTGGTGGCACAAGTCTTGTTTTCAAGCCAAGGTGGTGGCACAAGTCTTGTGTCATCTCAAGGTGGTGGCACAAGTCTTGTGTCATCTCAAGGTGGTGGCACAAGTCTTGTGTCATCTCAAGGTGGTGGCACAAGTCTTGTGTCATCTCAAGGTGGTGGCACAAGTCTTGTGTCATCTCAAGGTGGTGCCACAAGTCTTGTGTCATCTCAAGGTGGTGGCACAAGTCTTCTTTTCAAGCCAAGGTGGTGGCACAAGTCTTGTGTCATCTCAAGGTGGTGGCACAAGTCTTGTGTCATCTCAAGGTGGTGGCACAAGTCTTGTGTCATCTCAAGGTGGTAGCACAAGTCTTGTTTTCAAGCCAAGGTGGTGGCACAAGTCTTGTTTTCAAGCCAAGGTGGTGGCACAAGTCTTGTTTTCAAGCTAAGGTGGTGGCACAAGTCTTGTTTTCAAGCTAAGGTGGTGGCACAAGTAGTCTTGTGTCATGCCAAGGTGGTGGCACAAGTCTTGTGTCATGCCAAGGTGGTGGCACAAGTCTTGTTTTCAAGCCAAGGTGGTGGCACACGTCTTGTTTTCAAGCCAAGGTGGTGGCACAAGTCTTGTTTTCAAGCCAAGGTGGTGGCACAAGTCTTGTTTTCAAGCCAAGGTGGTGGCACAAGTCTTGTTTTCAAGCCAAGGTGATGGCACAAGGCTTATTTTCAAGCCAAGGTGGTGGCACAAGGCTTGTCGTGTCATAGTTGTGGCACAAGTCTTGACCTGTTGACCGAATTGTCTTTGTATTTGCAAACTACTCGCATTTGATTGTCATCTTGTCTTACTCATTTGTAGTTGACTATCAATTATATTGTCATTGAATAAAATTAATATTTTAAAATGTGCACCTTTCTCCTAAACTTTAGATTTAAATTCTGCCTTTAATGGCTTCAGTTTACCATATAATGTGTTGGGTTTTTTTGTTGTTTTTAAAAGATTTGCTAATGCTTCTAATGCACATTGTATAATGTAAAAGCTTTATCAAACTTGTATGTATTATGTATGTACATTTGCTTTATTTATGTTTAAATGAAAGGTCACGTTCCGCTACTGCTCCACTGCCGTGGCTGTCGGGATATTGTTGCAAGATATTTAACTCGTCAGACCTGAATTGCCTTTATCTCCCACTTGAGCTGGAAATGGATTTGGAAAGTGATTGTATATGTGTGTGTATTTGTAAATATAGACAATTTTAGCTCAATGTACATTTTTTGTTTTCTATGCAACATTTTTGCATAACACTGAGTGGTAAGGAAATCATTCTTACCATATTTCTAACTTGTACAGGGATCGGAGACACGATTGCTTCGAATGTTGTTCACAATCTCATCGTATTAATTTCCATTCCATTAATCGATGCTTCAAGTGTCCTGCGTCGCAGTGGCGACCCGTCCAGGATTGTGCCCTGTAGCCTAGGAAACTGCTTCGGTAGCCCTATGCATCTGATACTTTTAATTATTTTAGAATACTTACGCTTAGAAAAATTGAAAAGGTTTAAATCATTTTCATGTCTTCTCTACAATTACGAACAGTCAAAAGTGCAAGGTTTCTGACCTTTGTGCTGCATTGGTTACACAGTTATTGTCTGTGTGTGATGAATGAGAAATGGAATAAAAGCCATCTGAACTCCCTAATTCCTACTCCAAAACTTGCCAATACCCCAAACTCTCAAACTGCTCTACTCACCAACTACCCCCACCCCCATACTCACCAAACCACCAACTCGCCATATCTCTCGACTCACCAACTCTCCATATTAACCTACCTCCCACACAAAGGCCGTATTCCATACTCACCAAACCATATTATTCACCAATCCCCCAAACACTCCACACCCTGAACCCCCAAAGCTCTATAAACCAACTCCATACTCACCGACCCACCTCCCCCCTGCATTCCCCATACTCACCAAACCACCAACTCCCCATAACCCCCGCATGACCCACACCTCCCTAATCGCCAACTCTCCATATTCACCAAACGCCCATACCAAGTGAACTCACCGAACCACCTCACTCACCACTCACCAGTCCCCCATACTCCCCAAACTTTAAAATTCCAAACCCCCAGCTCCCTAAACCTCAAGGGTGGGCGGAATATCTTGGAAAAATAAGCGAAGTAGGCGTAACACTTGTTAGGCGTAACGCTTGTTTTCCTGGCCATGGATGTGGCCAGGCAATCACAGAAATGGCCACACTATTAATAAAACAGAAAAATTTTGCGAAATAAATTTCAAGATTCTAATGACAGTCAAGGTCAATTACAAACACAACGCAAAAGTACAAGAAAAAAACTTTTTCAAAATTACAAAAGCGTGAAATTTCAGAGATTTGGAATTATTTTTCTCTCACAAATTCAAGAAAGCACGGCTCAAAATTCGACCACAACGAACATCTTAGTTCTGCTTCCAGATTCATATAAACGAGGTGAGATCATTTCTTTGGCTTTAGTAGTAGCAGTAGTAAATGGTTTTATTCAACCGATCATAAACACTCAGACATAGAAGAAGACATAGTACATTGAAATACAGACTTGGCATTTAATATGGAATTTTTTTTTTTTTCTTGACTTGGGTTTACTTTCTTAACTCAGTATATTAATCTGGTGAGTTTCTTTTACACTTCGGTGATTTATTTGTTAAAAGAACCATGTCACTGATTGTCTGTCGCAGCAAGAAGTCAACAACAGGATTATATCACAGGTGCCGTGGCAAAATGTACGGACAGGTGCATTTGATGATTGGCTTCACAGTCGGGTATACAAGGGTTGTTGCGTTCTGTATTAGTGGAAAACAACTGCTGCACATCTCCAAAAGTTATTGCCGCTTCCTCTGGAGATGGTCCGTCAACTTGACAATGCTGTTTGTCATGGAGTGGTGGCTTTACGAAATTACGGCAGGAAACAGCGTGCTATTGCTCGGCAGTATGGCATCACTCAAGGTCAGGTGTCAAAGATCCTGAAACGAAATGCTCAGAGGGGTGTCCCTACTCCAATACCGAGGCCAGGACGTCCCCGCAGAAGCACAAGGAGGGATGATCGCCAGCTGCACCGGTTAGTCCGCAATGGCCGTACCAAGTCAGCTAATCGGCTTAGGGCTGAGTGGCAGCAACTGACAAATGTGCCTGTATCCAGAAGGCTAGTCAACCAACGACTGGTTCAAGCAGGCTATCGTGCCAGGCGTCCCCTGAGAAAGCCACGCCTGACCAGACAACACCGCCAGCGCCGATTGCAGTGGGCCAGAGAGCACCGTCAATGGCAGCCAGGACACTGGAATCACGTGATCTTCAGTGATCAGTCTAGATTTCTGGTCTATCGTCAAGATGGCCGCGTCCGAGTGCGCAGACAAGTGCATGAAGCCTACAACAAAGATTGTATAGTGCCAAGAGTCCAAGCTGGAGGTGGTGGGGTGACCGTTTGGGCTGCTTTTCATGCAGGGGGCAAAACTGACCTGGTTGTTCTGAATGGAAACCTGAACCAGTTCAAGTACAGGGCCATTCTGGAAGAAACATTGCTTCCATTTGCTCGTGCAGCCTTTTGAGGAAACTTTGTCTTCCAATATGACAATGCACGGCCTCATTGTGCTCACATGATCCAACACTTTCTTGCTGACCGTGGTGTAGAGCATATGGAGTGGCCTGCCATGTCCCCGGATATGAATCCGATAGAGAACTTGTGGGCAGAATTAACGCGTCAAATCGACCACTTGGACCAGCAGCCTAGCTCTGTGCGTGAATTGCAGCAGGCTATTGTCACTGCATGGCAAGCGATTCCTGTCCAAACCTTGGCAAATCTCGTGAACAGCATGCCTCAACGTGTACGTGCTCTCCTGAATGCTCATGGGGGTTACATGAAGTACTGAACTGTAATTTTGCTGTCCGTAATCCCAGTCGTAATTTAACTTTTGTTTTTGTTGAAAATTTTTTTGGCTAATGTGCAAAATAGAGATACTTCTGGAAAACGCACAGAAATTTAACGCAGTACTGTCCGTGAATTGAGTTCGATATCAGTTTACATCACTTTCAAGGATCAATTTATTTGTTTTGAAATGTCAAATGTGGTTTTTGTTTCTTTTAAAGGTCACATTAACAAAATCTAGAATAATTTCAACATAATTCCAATGAACTTTTGGTTCTACGTCATCTTGAAAAGTAAGTTCACCCCCCCAAAAAAAATATTCCATATTAAATGCCAAGTCTGTATATAATTAAATTGCATACGAGTTAACATGCTGAAAATGGGCATGATAACAAAAGTCACAAACAGATTTGATAACTACAAGTCAGAGGCGAAACCATCTCCAGTTTGACGTCTACACATATTGAGGAATGACAAGGAATGCAAACAAATTTCATTTTAAAACTAAAATGGTATTCATGGAATACTTGCCATGTGCAGTCAACTTGGTGCAAGTCAACTCTTCTGTTTTTGAACGTTTTTTTTTTCTTTGATCCAATAGTGCTGCCAGACCACGTGAGCGATGACATCATAAATTTATATTCTCTAATATAATTGGTGCATAGATCACGCTCTTTCAATTACAAACTGATCAGACTGAGCGTTGTCCTTGTCGAATTATGACATAATAATTATGGCACCAATGACGTCATCGTTAACAACACCTATTCCCCATATGGAGTTCTTTACAAGAAGCCATGTTTCAATTTTTCCATGGAGTGGTTTTGGAGATATCGAGGTGCAACGTTTTTAGTTTTTTCCAAGATGGCGCCTGTACCACATGACATGACGTCATAATTATCTAAAATATTCTACAGGAGGAACTCCTATGGTGAAAATTTCGTGTCCATCAGACCAACAGTTGCTGAGAAAAAATTCAAACTGATCAGATCAAGCATTGTACTTGTCGAATTATAACGTCATAATGAAGGCATCGATGACATCATTAACATATCTTATTCCCCATGGGTAGTAGTTGACAATGGGCCAGGTCTCAATTTTTTTCCATGGAGTGGTTTCAGAGATATAGAGGTGTGAAGTTTTTCCAAGATGGCACCTGCACCACGTGACATATGACGTCATAATTATCATTAAAATATTGTACAGGAGGAGGCACTCCTATGATAAATATTTTGTCAATCTGACCAAGAAATGCAGAGGAAAAAAAAAATCATACTGATCGAATCAAGCGATGTACTTGTCGAATTATGACGTCATAATTAAGGTACCGATGACATCATTTATATATATATATAAATAAGGACATTATCATTAACATATCTTATTCCCCATGGGGAGTAGTTGACAATAAGCCAGGTCTCAATTTTTTCCTTGGAGCGGTTTCAGAGATAGAGGTGCGAAGTTTTTCCAAGATGGTGCCTGTACCACGTGACATATGACGTCATAATAATCATTAAAATATTCTACAGGAGGAGGCGCTCCAACGGTGAAAATTACATGTCAATCGGACCAACGGTTGCTGAGAAAATGAATTTTTAAAATGCAGAACGCACGGCACACGGCACCCTACACACAAGAATGCTTAACCCCGCTTTTCGCTTCGCGAAAATAAACCATAAACATGACCATAAGCAGAGCAGAAACATGACCATAAGGCATAAGCAGAGCCTCCGCTGGGTATGTGGGTGGCTCCCTGCAAACCTCACGTGGGGGGCCCTTTCTATTGTAGGGCTAAAAAGTAATAATATGGTGACAGATCTTCAGGCGAAGAATCGATTTATACCTTGGTTCCGGAGGGGTTAACGAAGTATTAGAATGACTAGCTCTGTCTGTGTCTGTCTCTGCGTGTATCTGTCTTTTCACACTATCATGGGTAATGTATTGTCATATCTCGGCTATGCCTGCACAGATTGTAACCAAACTTGATAGGACCGTAGTGTGGGTCAACCAGAGTGTGATATGTGGCCAACAATGAATTAAGTCAAATGTCAATCGCTGTTCATTATTTGCCAGGATAGCTTATGTGGGCCGAATGCTGAGTGTTAAGAATGAAGATAACGCTGACTGACGTCCTAATGGTACTTCCTCAAGATGGAGGAAATGACGTAAAATCAGTAAATGATTGAAAGTAAATTTCATTCGATTTACTTTGAGGTCGTTTGAAAGCTATTTAACTAGTAATAGAAGCATTTAAAAAACGAAAAAGGGATGTTACTGTGAAAAAGTATGGAAACAAGAAGAAATGAAAACTGCGAGCAGTGATGCCCCGGGGACCAAAATGTCCCATTCTGATTGGACAAGCGTGCAACAATGTCCTTGACAACGGCAGCCTGGATAAATTTGAACAAATCAATTGAATCAATTTTGCAACGCTTGAACTGAATTGATCCGAAAAATGAAGGGGGAGGTGCATTTTAGAGGTTTTTCATGAAATCCAATATGGCCGTGAATCTGAGAAAGAAGGAGAAAGGGTTGAATGCATATGGTGGAAACTAGAATTGCGAGTATTGGCTGGAGATGGAAGGAAGTGGTGGAAGAAAAGGAGAAAAAAAAGGGGGTGGGGCGAGACGACCGCACACGTGGGGAGAAGGAATTATTATTTTCTTTTTTGGGATATAAAACGTTAGACAAAGGGTAAGATGTTCAGGGAAGTTAGGGGGAGTAGAGAAAATCTAAGAAACAAGCAATACAGCGAAAGAAAGAAGTTAAATTAACAAAACACCGACGGGGAGAGGAAAGCCTAGAGAGACCAGGCCACGCACGCGGTGCGAACAGAAAACGATGAATTACACAAGTTTGCATGAATTACAAACTAACACGAACTAGAAACACACAGTAACACATACACAACAAGTAAGAGCAATCAGAGATTGCAGACCCTCGCCAGGACGTGTTTTCAGTGGTTTTTAAGGCTTTTGTGTTAAAACAAATATGGCGGCCGAACCACGTGACCAATGACGTCATCGTTATTTTTTTCCTCCACCAATTTATCCCTCGATGATGCTCAAGAAATTTCATCTTGATCGGATGATGTTTTGTACTTGTCGAATTATGACGTTATAATGGGGGCAACTATGACATCATCATTAACATATTTTATACCTCATGGAGAGTTCTTTACAATGAGGCAGGTCTCAATTTTTTCTATGCAGCGCTTTCGGAGATATAGAGGTGCAAAGTTTTTCCAAGATGGCGCCCGTACCACGTGACCTATGACGTTATAATTATAATTTAAAAATTCTACAGGTGTATTTGCACCTATGGTGAAAATTTGCCGTCAATCGGACCAACGGTTGCAGAGAAAATCATATTTATTCTGTGCGGACAAACAGACAGACAAACGGACTCAAATGCAATACCCTCTCCTCTGGCGAGGGTAATAAAATAACGAGTGGAAATTTGACAAAGAGACGAATGGGAAAATACCTAAACTTTGATGGTGTGGAGAGATCGAAAAACACTTCCTCGCCAGGGAAAACGGAAGCGGAAGTGAGATATTACAAAACTGAAGGTCTGATCATAATGAATGTATGATTGTCCTAGAATGATTCGGAGAGTCTTTTCTGAACCTGTTCCAGGTCGTTACTTTGGCAGATTGTGAGACCGGCATTCCAAACTGGAACAGCATCCTCTAAAAGTGATCTAGCATAGCCTTTAAAAATGGTGAGCAAATCTTCCACAGCCAAGTTCAATGTTTTGAGCATCTTCAACATAAACAACTTTCCATTTACCTTGGTGACAATATTGCGAATGTGAAGATTCCACTTCAGACCTTCTGCAGTACAGTAACTTGGATAGTAAATTCAAGCCTTGGCGGATGGAGGTTGTTAATCTGTGTCACAGAAGAAAACATTGACTTTGTGGTCGTCAAAATCACAGTCATCCAATTTATTGAGTGATTCTACGAACTGCCGATGAACAAGAGCGAACAAGAGCACTGTTGCTGGGCAGATAATTCTCAAGTCGAGAAACGTGTCATTCCCCACCATTTGTGCAGAGACTTTCCTGGGGAAGTATGCAGTGGAAGGACAGCACGGTACTGGAAACAACGCTGCCAAGATCTTTCAAGTACTTGCACAGAAGCTCAAGAAACCCCGATTTTTTTTTCCTGGTCATTGCTGGCGCCCGATCTGTTGTGAATGAAACCAACTCGGTCAAATTCAGGCCAAATATTTTCTCCACCTCCATGAAAGCGTTGGGCAAATTAATCCCACATGTTTGTCCTCTCAGATCACAAATCTCCAGCATTTGTTCACGTATTGTGAGGTCACTTGACACATCGAACCCAGAAAACAAGTTGCAGTGTCGCTGATATCGTTTGATTCGTTCAATGCTGACGAATAGCAAAGACACGCTTTCGATTGATGATTTCCCAAACTTACAGCCAAATCCTGAATTCTTCGAACAATCGCTAGCTTTCACTTTAGGTTCATAGTCCAGCAAAATTTCCATTGCTGAGATGATGGTTTCTTTCACCAATTCTGTGTCCCAAACGGTTTCTTTTTTAGCCACAATGAATGCAGCTTTGTAGCAGTGAAACCTTGTAATCCAGCTAAAGAACACACTATCGAGGATTCCTCGGGATCCCGTAGGGAGCCGATAGTCATCCAGTAAGGAGATGGTGTCTCCTAAAAAACGCCCGTCTGATTTGGACTGGTTCAAGTCATACCAAAAACTTTAAACATGGACAATCCCTATCGGTTGGCATCCATGGGGAGGAGGAAATCCTCTTGAGCAAATTCCCTGCTGAGTACTCAGAGTATCCTGTCATATATTTGTATTTCACATTAATATAAGCTCCCTTCCAAAGAACATCGACTCAGAAGGAGGCCAATTGGCCCATCAAAGCCTATGTTGCTGTTGCCAACATATGGTTGCTTGTCCGTGCTCTATCCTTTTGAATGCTGAGCATCAAGCAAGGAAGCAGCACGTACCATTTTTCGGTATGACTCGGTCGAGGTTTGAACCATCCACCTCCCAGACTCAGAGTGAATGCTCTAACCTTAACACCACACAATGTGATAGAAATCCTGACAACCTGCAGCACATCCTTCCATGTAAGTGCCGGTTCATCCGCATGAGGATCACTTTGGTTAAAGGGAATCTCCAAACCAAGCACAACGACCAAACACCAGTCTTACTGAAGTAAAAATCAACTTTATTCACACCAAGAACAACCGTGCCAAAACCATGCAAGTTTCCAGTTAAACCCCTGCACAGTGACAATTATGACGTTTAGTGGTGACGCCACTTCCCCCAAGCTCAGTGGCTGCGGTGTGTTTGTCTCCTCAGTATGTCCAGTGGGGGTGTCAGCTCTATTACGAGCCTTAGCCCAAGTGTTAAAAAATTTATACGAGTTGGCTACACATTTTTGCAAAATGGCCACACGTTGATAGATGCCAGGCGCAGATTTCAATCCGAAACCGAGTCGATGGTACCTATACAACCCACGATGCGTGTTGATGGCAAGATACCTGTTTCAAATCCTGGTCCAAACGTCGCTGTTGATAGGCAGATTTGAGATCAAGTTTAGTACAAGTCTTGCCTCCAGTGAGATGAGCGTAGAGGCTTTCGATCCTCGGGATTGGATATTCAAAAGACGAACACTTGTTCACGGTCATCTTATAATCTCATGTGTGGATGGACTGGTCTGGTTTTATGACCGGAACGAACGTACTGAATTGGCTTGATGATCCCCAGACTTTCAATATGACCCCGCAGGGCGAAAGGGACAGGGCGAGCTCTCCAAAATATAGTTTTGGCATCCGGGTCAACACTGCGTTTAGTTATCCGTCCTTTCAAAGGTCCAAGCTCATCCTTGAAGACCTCCGGCTACATATCGAGCACATTTTTGAGTGTTTTGTAGCCATCGGAGAAACTTTGGCTGTCTGGAGTTGATGAATGCTTTCCCATTTCAGCTGAATTACCTGCAGAGTAAGGAAGGCCCTTTTCCAGGAATGACGATCAGGTGTAGGTGGAACTCGAGATTATCGTAGCCCACCGTGATGTCACAGGTTCCGCAGGGAACAATCGTCTCGTCTCACCTGTATGGGTGGAGTCCATAGGTTTTTCAGGTCGGGTCGGTCAGCATTACTTCACATGGTTTGTGAAAACAGCACTGAGACAGTCGCACCAGTGTCAACCTCCATTTGCATTGGTCGATTGTCGACAACGACAGTGGCAAGAAAAGGGTCCCGCTTGTCGTGAGAATGAATATGAAGCAGGTCATACGATTCTGAGTTATCTGAAACAGAGATCACCTGGTCAAACTTAAGTTCCACTGACCCGATAAAGTGATGAATCTTCTTGTCAGCAGCTTTCTCTTTCTGCCATTTGCGAGTGATGCAAGCTGGAGCAATATGGCCATCCAGGCTTCCGTCGAGACGCCATTCGCCTCGAAGTAGAAAGCCAACTGCTCAGAATGTGTCAAAATGTCCCCCATGAGGGTCGAATTCGTCGATATGGCCGAAGGAAGTCATGCTGTGTTTTGTAGGTGTTTAGCCTTCATCGCCATGTAATGTAATTCGACTGAATTTACAGACAACGATCGCCTGTCGTACATTTATTAACTCTCGTCAGCCAGGGCCATTTCACGTTCGCGCCATCTTCCCGTCACTCACCGGAACCGGAAAGAGACTAATTTGAACAAGTGGAGCGTTTTGCACGTCCATACATGGTAAGTATCAAAACTCAAAAGCATGAGATATGCCCAGGGCCAGAGAGAGACGGCAATGATCCCATGTCTGGCATCAAGTGCATTGTGGAGGAAACGTGAAACAAATCAACAAAAACGATGAAACTTCGAATACAAAAACACAACATCATCATCATCATCATACTACATTAGCGTACGCAATATATAGATATCGTATTGTGAGCATAACAGTAAGAGGACGTTCTTAAGGGCGGTGTATAGGCTAAGCCGCCGACAGTTCAACCAGACTTCAATTTATTAAGAATCAAATTGAAGGGGAAATATATATATATATATATCTTTATTGGATTTACAGACGAACACAAATTTTGGGGAAAATGCATGAATATACTATTCATTCGGACCGTTCGTCGTTTTGGTGAATGTTGTGGGTCACGTTCTTCACCATGTACAGTGTTTTGGGTTGAACGAGGTGACCCGACGATTTGTTTCGTGTTTGTCCGACTCAATAACGCGTCTTTCCATTTCACGTTCTTCTTCCCACCTGTAGACGTGCACCTGGACATCGATTCTTATTCGTTTAACGCGTCCATGGAGAATGCAGAAGGTAAGTGCTCATCTTGTCTCATCTTGCCTCGAATTAAACAAGGTGTGTGTCACTGTGTGTCCGTGTCCGTGAAATCCGCACGTCTCAGTCACTGTCTGCGTGTCCGTGTTTGTGTCTGCGTGTCCGTGTTTGTGTCTGCGTGTCCGTGTTTGTGTCTGCGTGTCCGTGTTTGTGTGTCCGTGTTTGTGTCTGCGTGTCCGTGTTTGTGTCTGCGTGTCCGTGTTTGTGTCTGCGTGTTTGTGTCTGCGTGTTTATGTCTGCGTGTCTGTGTCCATGTTTGTGTCTGCGTGTCAGTGTTTGTGTCTGCGTGTCCGTGTTTGTGTCTGCGTGTCTGCGTCTGTGTTTGTGTCTGCGTGTCCGTGTTTGTGTCTGCGTGTCCGTGTCTGCGTGTCCGTGTTTGTGTCTGCGTGTCAGTGTTTGTGTCTGCGTGTCAGTGTTTGTGTCTGCGTGTCAGTGTTTGTGTCTGCGTGTCAGTGTTTGTGTCTGCGTATCAGTGTCGGTGTCACTGTCAGTCTCCCTGTTTGTATCTGTGTGTCAGTGTCTGTGTTTGTGTCTGCGTGTCAGTGTCCGTGTTTGTGTCTGCGTGTCCATGTCAGTGTCCCGGTTTGTGTCTGTGTGTCGGCATTCGTGTTTGTGTCTGCGTGTCAATGTCACTATCAGTGTTTGTGTCTGCATGTCAGTCAGTCTCCCTGTTTGTATCTGTGTGGCAGTGTCTGTCAGTGTCCGTGTTTGTGTCTGCGTGTCATTGCCTGTGTTTGTATCTGTGTGTCAATGTCCGTGTTTGTGTCTGCGTGTCGGTGTCTGTATTTGTGTCTTTGTGTCAGTGTCTGCGTTTGTGTCTGCATGTCAGTGTCCCTGTTTGTGTCTGCGTGTCAGTGTCCCTGTTTGTGTCTGCGTGTCAGTATCAGTGTCCGTGTTTGTATCTGTGTGTCAGTGTCTGTCAGTGTCCGTGTTTGTGTCTGCATGTCAGTGTCTGTGTTTGTGTCTGCATGTCAGTGTCTGTGTTTGTGCCTGCGTGTCAATGTCAATGTCCGTGTTTGTGTCTTTGTGTCTGTGTCTGCGTGTCAGTGTCCCTGTTTGTGTCTGCGTGTCAGTGTCGGTGTCAATGTTTGTGTGTCTGTGTTTGTGTCTGCTTGTCAGAGTCCGTGTTTGTGTCTGCGTGTCAGTGTCCGTGTTTGTGTCTGATTTTGTGAGTTCTCGAGCAGCAGCAACCTCGGTCCGGTTAGAATTTTGTGTTCCCATCGGAGAAATCCGCTTTTTTCATCATTCTCTGTAATATTTTTGTAATCACATTAATATGAGCTCCCTTCCAAAGAACATCGACCCAGGAGGAGGCCAATACCCCCCCGTCAAAGTTCTCGCCCACCAGGCCCTCAAATTGGACTTATCTTCCGTCGCATGTCAGTGTGAGTCTCGTCTCGCCGATAATTTGAAGAGTGGAGGAACCATGCGCCTGATGAGCAGACTGTGTGCTCTTCTTACTGAATCTTGGCTCCTAAGTTGCTTGCAGTGGTTCCACGAATCAGGTTTCCCGTGGCACCACTGTCGATGGTAACTCTGGTTGTGTGGTGGCCATCCATGGTCGGTGTCTAGATACGTAGACTGGCAAACCTGGACACGTAGGGTAGTTCTGTGTAATTTAAAAAAAATGTTATTAACACTTTTGTCCACATGGGCACATGTTCAGTCTTCTAACTTGTCGTCTGGCTCTTCATATATGCCAGCCACTTAGTGTGCTCTTGCAATGTACCGACGATCTCATTCGGGGAGGTTAGGACATTAACTGAGAAAAATGACTAATCAGCACGACACATTTGTTTGCAGAGGGGACGGGACTTCGTAAGTTTGTTGGGACGAGTCGACGAAAGGACTTGCCGGGGTTGTGGCGATGTGAATGATGCCGGGCGGGAGACTTGTGGTTGAGATGTTGAGGTGCAACAAATGTAATGCATGGTGCAACATACACCTGTCTTGCTGGATGTGCCATTCCCAATGCGTCCTGCACCCGTTGTCGGCTGACTTTGTTACGCACCTGTTTGTTGACTGTTTTAAGAGTCACTTTCATTGAAATATAATACTGTATTGTTTTTTTTTTTCCCATATCATTCCCCCTTCCTTGTTGTACAGATAACCCTTTGATTTCTGGTCCTTTAAATCAACACTTTCCCATGATGGAGGTGGGTTTGCCATTTATGGTCACCAGCTGCTAAAACCCACACAAAAATCTTCAATGCCTGTGCTTATTGTACCGACGGATGCAATCAACAGAACGTTGGTTGATGTCTGTTCATCGTAGGAAGCAAGGAGTTGTTGCTTCGGCCGATAACCTTCGTCGGAGTAAAAGAGGGTTAATTCCCGAAACCTCAGTTATTTTTCTCCGACGAAGGGTTAACACCGAAACCGAAACGTAACCTTTTAACCTCTTAACACCGAAACGTAACCTTTTCCATGCTTCCCAGGGGAGCTAGCATACCTCAATCAATTTTCTATTGATTTCATCCATTGTTCTACCTGTTCAACGATGCAGATCGACCTTCTTGAGGAAGACTCGTTCTTCACTCTTTATTGTAATGAGACTCGTGTTTTGACTTGATATGTTTCTTAAGAAAGTGTTATTTCCATCTGTAGAATTATTTTAATTGTATAGAAGAAGTTGATGTAACATATTGATTTTGTCATTATTCACTAGTCTCTAGTCACTACCCTAATTCTAACCACCTGCAGGAAAGTGAGTCTCAGATTCTGGATCCTCGTTCCCCACTGCTTGCATTTATGGAAGAACAGCTGCAGACCACCATGGTAGGACTTTCTATTTCACAATCTGGTAAACGTTTCTGCTGTTGTGGTTGGGCCTGGGTCAGATTCGGGTTTGCATCTAGAGAGGATGTCGAGATATGCAATACGTATATTTTAAATCCAAGTTGGTAGATTAATGTACGTATCTTATCCTGCTCCAGCACTGCAGGCATATTGCTGGATAATTCACTTGTTGCCTTTGAATTTCGGATTGAATTTTTGTAATTTTATAAAGGATTTTTTTTTGTTCTCTTTGGCAGGTTACAGGCATTATCTACGGAGCAGCCGTTGCCATTTTGATCATTGCGATAATAATTTTCTTTGTCTATCAAAAGCTCAAGCAGCGCTGTAAGTTTATACTCTACAACAACAACAACACAACAGGCATTTTAAGGCCATTTTCCCTGCAAGAGCAGGGGTTAGCCTTGCGGTCCCCATGACAATGTTCTCCATTTTGCCCTATTTTCTGCATCTCTCCTTGTTAACCCCCTTGCCCGCATTTCTTCTTCGACCATCTTTAGCCAAGTCTTTCTCGGTCTTCCCCGTCCTCTACTTCCTTCTACATTCATTTCCATCACTCTTCTCAACCAGTCACTTTCATCCTTCCTCAACACATGACCAAACCATCTCAAACTGTTACTCTTCACAGCATCCATCACAGGCTCTATTCCCATCATCTTTCGCAATTCATCATTTGTCTTCCTCTCTCTCAACGATACTTTATACTCTACAATTGTTTTTATTATGAATGTGAAATACTAATCATCGTTTGAATGTGCCAGACCATCTATTCTACACTTTGTCATGCACTTCATTGACAGGAGATATGACTATACCTAACGCACTTGTTACTGATTTCCTTTTCCAAGCATTTCCACTTGACTAACAGCTATCATGCATTTGGGCCCACCAGTTGTTCTTGAACAATAAGAGTTGCCCGGTTGGCTAAATACAATCTCCATATTGACATGCTCGTATTCTGAGACTACATGAAGTTAAAATCTTTCAGGTCTCAATCGTTTCTGAAGATAAGAGCACAAAAAATTGTGGCCAGCATGTTTAGAATCGATTAATTGTGTTATCCTGATGTGTTTTGAAAAAAAACAAAAAAACAAGTGCAGTATAATTTTGCCTCCCCCCCACCCCCCGGGCAAGGTCAAAGGGTCAAATACCAAAACATGCAGTGTTGTGCGTTTTCAAACATTTTAAAATGAAACTTTGTTGCTCATATGCTGCCTGGGTTTTTTTTCCTGGGAGCGATCGGTTAAAAAAATATAATTAATGAAAATTTAGAAGCAGGGAAAACATTTCTTGCACATTTTGTAACGCCCATGATTGATACAACCACAACCAACAACCTTTAGAGGCCATTTTTCCCTGCAGAGCAGGGGTTGGCCTTTTTTGGGCACCGTGGTCCCCTTTTTTAAGCAATGTTTTACGGCCGGATGCCCTTCCTGCCGCCAACCCTGTTGGTCGCCTCTTGCGACACGCAGGGAATTACCAGTGAACTGGTGCTCAATTTGCCGACCTCGAAAGGATGACAGCCTGAGTCAACCCCCCTGGTGTTAATTCAGCGATTGACCGGGATTTGAACCCAGGATCCTAGGATCCCAAGCCGGCACCCTAACCGCGAAGCCAACACCAGGCTTGCCCAAGATTGATAATTAACACAGTGTGTTATTTAAATACATATTTCATTGAATATCCCTGGGCAACCCTGGATACTTCAGCTCAACCTTGAATTTCTCAGTCTCTAAATAAAATTGATGCCATTGTTCACGCGAACAACATTAATCCTGGAACAGTGAGGGAACGTCGTTTCACTTGTGACGATTTATGATGTGGCACCGCATCCATCATATTGGTAGATAGAAAAAAGTCCCTCCATTATTTGACCATGTGCACAGAATGTTCCCATTTTAGACTTCTGTTTAAGAATATAAAATTCCTCCACTGTGTTCTGCTCTCAATTCCTCTTCCTCTGATAACAACAGGCCCATTGAAAATGGAAAAATTGTACCTTTTATCAATGAAGTTTTTGCCATTCTATTTTTTGACTTAGTTTTTTATCATTTTGCAATGAGGAAACCCGTAGTGTATTGTGTTTTCGAAGAAGGCTGATGTTTGTGTACGTGTGAAGCATGTAGTGTACGTGACTTTCGTATCACATTGACGCTCTATAACTAGTGTGCTTCCTTCTTCAGGCAGCTAACCCAATAACCTAAATAATATAAAATAAAAAGCTAACCCAATAATATAAAATATGAGTTTAGTACATCTGAGCTATTTTCTGGATCTTCACATATGGAAACCGGATTCGGATCTTCACAGGTAACATATGAGAGAGGTACGGCAGCACAAATGCTGGCATGGAAGAGAAGTAGGAATAACTGTAATATACAAGGAAACTAAAGAAATACAAATCTAATTTGTTGTCCTCCAAATATTCAACATTTTAAGTCAAAGATTCATCTTGCTTGTAGGTTATTATCCTATTATCTTTATCCTATTAATCTATATATAACTAGTAAAAAGCCCATCACAAATGACAGGTTGGAACAGTTTATTCGACGGTACTGCCTCATGAGCATGACAGTCTGAAGCCCCGGCTTATGGATATAAATGAACATTCGCTTTAATCTGCATGTGTTGCACATCACGTGCAGCAATTTTCACCTCTCTGTGCCTTGTATTTATTGTTATTAAAAAAATGCCTATGTACACCACCCTTGAGGCTCGGTTTGCAAGCCACCGTCTACAATTCCAATACTAGACATAATTACTCTTTTATGAAAAATGTTTTCCGAGTTTGTTTTATCCCCCAAAATAGACCAGAGTGAACACAAATTCGTGTTAAAAGATTGGTCTTTAAAACCTACCGATGTGAAGGAGGAAAGACCTTTTTTTTTTTTCTTTTCTTTTTTTTGTATACAAGATCGAGGCTCGTGAAAGAGCTAACATTAATCACACAAAAAGACAAACCGACACACAAAACCGACACACAAAACACAAAAAACAAGGGGAGCGGCAGACAAGATGGGGAGAGAGGGGGAAGGACACAAAAGAGAGGGGGAAGAGGGGGAAGGACACAAACACAACATTTGAGAGCAGGGACATCGGGAGGACTTGGGGGGAGGTGGGAGAGGAATAAAACATATGAACACTGCAAGGACTCTGGGGTGAATTACCGGGGGTAGAAAAGATCAAGGTTTTCGATGGGGGAAGATAAGAGATGGTGGTGAACAGCTGTTTTAAAGACCTGGAGGGAGGAGTGGGATTGAAGGGAGTGGGGGAGTTTGTTCCAGAGGCGGGAGAAAAGGGGAATGAAAGAGTGAAGGTGAGCAGAGAGCCTAGACTTTGGCAGTTTAACCATAAGAGGGTTGCAGGCAGATCTTGTGCGACCTGAAGGAATATTGGGGGGACAGAGCACAGAGAGAGCTGGGGGAGCAAGGCCGGAGAGGAGTCGGTAGAAGACAGAAAGACCACCAACCTGCCTGCGGTGAGTGAGTGAAAGGCCCTCGGTGTTGACTACATCGCAGGAGATTCCAATGATTCTGAAAGCTTTGGCCTCAACAGCGTGAAGCCGAGCAAGGTGTGAGGCAGGAGCACCAGCCCAGAGGGGGGAACAGTATTCGATTGAGCTGCGGATGAAAGCCTTGTATGTGGTGAGGAGCTCAGGTGTGCCAAGGAAGGACTTCGCACGACGGAGGATGCCCAGTCGGCGACTGGCTTTGGAGGCCAGCTTGGAAATGTGGTTTTCCCAAGAAATATCATGGCAGATAGTGAGACCCAAAAGCTTGAGCGACAGAACTTCTTGGAGAGGATTGTTGAGAAGGTAGATGGGAGGGTTGTCCAGTCGGTCCTTTCGGAGAGACATTGTAAGAGTGTGAGATTTGTCAGGATTGAAAGACATGTTCCACTTGTTTGACCAGTCTGTGATTTTGTCCAGGTCTGCAGAGAGTGAGGAGGCTGCAGACTGCCGATCTGAGGGATGAGGAATGGAGCGACAGAGAGTAGAGTCGTCAGCAAAGAGATAGAGAGGATTTTCAAGAGAGTCAGAGAGATCATTGATGAAGACCAGAAAAAGCACAGGGCCCAGAACACTACCTTGGGGAACTCCAGCCTGAACAGGAAGAGGAGATGAGAGAAACCCATTCAGGGCCACACGTTGACTACGACCAGAGAGGAAGTCCGCCAGCCATGCATGGAGATTTCCATGGATACCAAAGGAGGAGAGTTTGGTGAGCAGAGCAGGGTGCCAGACCGTATCGAAGGCACGTGAAATGTCAAGGGAGACAGCTCTAATTTCCTGTTTGGCGTTGAGGACCTCCATCCATTGTTGAGAAAGCAGAAGCAGCATGTCCAGAGTAGAGTGACCAGGTCTGAAACCAAATTGATGATCAGAGATCAAGCCATTGGAGAAGAGGAAAGATTTAATGTCTGAAGCAATGATGGATTCCATGACTTTGCTGATAATTGGGAGAAGGCTGATTGGTCTGTAGTTGCTGGGATCTGTTTTTGCACCTTTTTTGTGCAAAGCGGTGATGTTGGCTGATTTCCAAGCAGATGGCAGATGACCTTGAGCAAAAGAGAGGGTGAAGAGAACAGAAAGAGGGAGTGAAAGAGCAGAAGAACATGATTTTAGGACCCGTGGGCTGATGCCGTCTGGACCAGTTGCAGAATCAGAGTCGAGGGTTGACAGAAACTTTTCCACCTTGTCAGGAGGAAAGGACACAGAGTCCAGGAGCAGCTGGGTACGACTGGGTACGGTGGGTACAGAGAGGGATGGGTTTGGGACACAAGATTTAGAGGCAAACACAGAGTTGAGGCATTCAGCTTTTTCACGTGCGGAGTCAGCCGTTAAGCCGTTTGAGGTGAGGGAGGGGATGGAGGGGGAACAAACACCAGAAACAGATTTGACCAGACGCCACCAGGATTTGGAAGAGGGAGACAGATAAGAGTTCGGTCTTGAGAATGGTGAGATATTGTTTCCTGGCTCTCCTGAGGGTGGACACACACTTGTTTCGGGCTTTGTGAAAGGAAATGAGATTTCCTTCCGTTGGATTTGCTTTCCAGGAGACGAAAGCAAGTTGTTTCAGGGCAACAGCCTCACCACAAGATTCCGTGTACCATGGACGGGAGGAAGGGTATGACAACTGAAGACGAGATGGTATAAATCTGTGCATGAGAGAGAGCAATTTACTTTGAAAGAATTCCCAGGATGAGTTGATGTCAGAGGCGGTAGAGATGGGAGACCAGTCCAGATGATTGATGGCTGCTTGAAGACCGTGCCAGTTGGCCTGAGTGAAATGCCAGACTCGTCGACGCTGAGGAGGCTCTCTGAGAATGGTCAGAGAGATGTCCACTTTGACAAGCACATGATCAGATGAGCCGATTGGAGCAGAAGAAGAGCAGCAGACATTTTCAGGGAAGTTTGTCATAACCAAATCCAGAAGAGAAGATGCTCCGTTGACTGAGATCCGGGTCGGGAAATTGACAGATTGTGTCAGTCCCAGTGAGTCGCAGAAGTCCTTTGCTGAAGAGCCATGGCTGGTGAGAGAGGTACCCACACCCAGCCAACTGGCATGGTGACAATTGAAATCACCACATATGAGGAAGAGAGAGTTGGGATGGGTAGATAGAAGTTGGTCCATATTTTCAGACAGTGAGATGTAGATGGAGTCATCGCTGTTTGGTGGACGGTACAACACACATATGAACAAAAGGTGGGAGCGAAGGGGAAGCCGTAGCCAAAGGTATTCCTGGGGGTGAGGTGGAGAGAGGGCAGTGGAGGGCGAGTGAGGAAGAGTTTTTTTATAAAGATAGCAACCCCACCTCCAGGACGAGGCTCAGGTCTATCATACCGGAGGAGGGAGTAACCTGGGAGAGATACCAAGGCATCAGAGACATCATGAAGGAGGAAAGTTTCTGTTAAGCAGATCACATCTGGTTTGTCAGAAGCAACCCGTATGGAGAGGTCAGTCAAGTTTGAGCGAAGGCCCCGGATGTTTGAGGTCCATACCGTTAATGAAGAGGAAGGGGGAGCATCGGGTCCAGAACAGGGGGGGGGGGGAGGGGTAGGGTAAGATGTGGAAGAGGAGGAAGAGGTAGGGAGAGCTGTTGAAGGTGTGTCAGAGATTTCAGAGATTTCAGAATAACTTGGAGAAAGGGAAGAATGGGGCAGACAAAAGGTTTGATGGAGATTGGGTGAGGCACAGTGAGGTGTTATTTGAGGAGGGGGAAGAGCAAGGCAGAAGGTTTGGGGAGATGAAGGTGAAAGTTGGAAGGGGGAAGAAGCAGGGAGGATGCTTTGAGGAGGAGGGGTGAAAGGGGAGTCTAAGAGGGGAGGAGCGAGGGAGAGTCTCGGAGGGGAGGGGTGTGGGGGGAGTTTAGGAGAGAGGGGAGGGAAGGGGCAAGGGGGGAGATTTGAAAGGGATGGGTGATGGGGAGGATTTGGAGGGGAGGGGTGAGATTGGATTTTGAAAAGTGTACGATTCATGGGAAACGAACATTTTTTGCAAAATGGGTTTGAGACCTTCGAGTCAAAAATACGTTTGAGGACACTGGAGGAGGGGTGGAGTTCTGGATAGTTTAGGGAATGTAGAAAGGAGGAACTGTAAGAGATGGTATTATATATATTTTTTGGAATGAATAGATTTGGTGAGCAAGACGAAAGCATCCTTTTGTAGGAAAAGAAGAAAAGGGTGTTATAATATATGAGAGAAAATAGTTGTTCAGGGGAGAGATTATACATTTCTAACCGCGTGATTGCGAACGAAGAACGAACGAACAAAAAGAACAACAAATAAACGAATAAGACCTGGGAAGGAAATATTTTTTTGGGGTTTTTTTTTTTTGTGAGTACAGATATTAAACAAGGAGGTACGGGGTGAACGACTGGGACGAAACAGAGAACGAAAATAATTTCAGCGCATTCGACGAATCGCTGAGAGAAAAACGAAACCACAAGGTCGGAGACGGTATGGTAGTCTAAGCCTACGAGTACTAGGCCGCAGAATACTCGATACAATTAACCGACGATTGTGTATACATGTACGAAAAATTAGCACCGAAAATTTTCCAAAAGATACGCTATAGGTACACACACCGAAAGATAGATACAGTCTCGACAAAAACACGATTGTGATAGATCACTTAGCTTCGAGAGCGTGAGCGCATGGAGCAGCTTCGAAAAGACGTGACCTCGCCGTGATCTCGCGAGATCTCTCGCGTATCTTTGTACATCTGTACAAACACACAAACTGACATTACATTTTATATGGTAGATAGGGAAAAGGTTGTAAAAAAACTTAATATTTTTATGTGAAAGTGGGAAATTATTACAAGAGGTGGGTGAGTATCACCTGCTATTACACTCCTGCACCACTGGACAGAATAACTTGAGAACTGAATGTTATTGCTAAAAATATAGTACATTAAATTCCCAGATGTAAGAATCATTCTAAAATACGCCAGATAGAGATAAACGGTGGCTACATTTTCTGAAAGAGAACTTGTTGGATTAAAATTTATTCAACTTGCCTGTTGATAAATTTATATTTGTACAACTTGCCTGTTGACACAATAACAGGCCATCAATATATAACATTTACAAAGTGGGTGGGGAAGTGTTAGATTCATTGAGAAGATAAAAAATACCATGAGGTTTTTACACGAGAGCCTCATGACTTTAATGTAATGCTTTAACAAATACTAATTGTTGATGCTCTAAGCAATTTTGTTTCAATTTCCTTTTTTGTATACCATCTCTTGTTGACCAATAATGTTTATCTTGTGGCAGACCTTCAAAGACCTCGCTATCGCTTTCGGAAAAGGGATAAAGTTCTGTTCTATGGACGCAAGATAATGCGGAAGGTGAGACCCAAGAGACTCGATCTTAACACCAATTGAATGAAAAATGAATGAATGATCGTTTTAAGGCCATTTTTCCCCACTAGAGTGGGGGTTAGCCTTGCGGGCCGATCGACCGGGATTCAAACTCAGGATCCTAGGATCCCAAGTCTGCGCCAAAACCGCTAAGCCAACACCAGGCTCAACGCCAATTGATGTAAAAAAAAAAAAATCGACAAGTGCTTTAATAATGTCGAGATGATTGTCCAAAGAGGTTGTGAGAGTGGAAGACTGACAGGTTATCACTAGTGGAGCAGGTGGTGGATATGTATAGAGTATTATGGGAGGAGAGTGATCTTGGTGGCTTTAAAATGTAAAAATTATTGTGTAAGGAGCGTGATAGAAGTTTGATGACGTGGATAGTATTCTTTGCACAATACTATGGTGGTAGCATGTGAAGAGCTGTTGTAACTGCAGTATGCAATCAGATCTCGACTTGCAAGAACAAATTTAGACTAATGCAATATTACTCGAGCTTTGATATTTTGGAATGATGTCAACTTTGAAATTTCAGTTGGAGCTGTTATTCTTCTGACTAAATTGAGCAATTGACCCTAAATGAAGATTCTCCAATTTATCATTTATATAAATTGGACATTTCGAATATGTACAGGTTGCTTTACTTTGTGTAGGAAAGCTTGCACTGTTTCCAAATTTGCTATTAAAGTACTGATGTGCTGTGTTCTGCAGGTGTCACAGTCGACCTCGGCTCTCGTAGACAGTAATACTTCCTTGCAACGCAGCAGGCAACGTCGGCGGCAAAAAATGCTGAACCTTGCCAAGAAGTAAGTATGAAGATTTCTGCGCTAATTATCCACACCTCTTTATCCTCGTGCTGCTGTTGTACCCACATTCGGTGCTCAGAATGCGATTGTTGAAGATTAGAACATTGATAATGCAGATTTTCCTAATGTTCTCGTTTCAATCTGATCTTCTATTTTAAGTGAAGTAAATTAGTAAATATACTGTCGTGTCGCCGGTGATTAAGATCATGGGTGGCAGATAGCCGTACAGTTTTAACTCCGAGGCGGTCAAGCCGAAAATTGGCGGTCAGTCCGTCGTGCGTGGGAGAAGGAAACCAGGGTGCTTACCTGCATGGACGAAATCACGGGGTTTATTCCTCGAACCCACAAACACAAACGATACAAGGAAAATCAACAATACGACAAATGAAATGCACAATAATAAATTTAATGAAATTGAGGTAAGACAATAAAAATGAATAAACCTATAAATCCTATAAGAAACCTATAAATGGTAAACCTATAAATCTAACTCGAGGGACCCTCCAGGCTGACACAAATACGGACAAGGGAAAGATAAATGAACAATAAATGTTCTTAGTTGGCCGACACTCAGCTCCGGCCTCACCAAGGACTTTTGGATGCTTGGTGGTCGTTGAACGGGTCCGGTCAGTTGGCGAAAGGACCGAGCGTCGAAGCGTCCACAATGGCACCGGTCAACTACGCGAGCACTCAGAGCCACGAAGCGGAGGCAAGACGTCCTCCTCTCACTCCTTGCCAGAAAGCACAGCGCAGCCACAGCTTCCCCGAACAGCACCACAGATCAACCACACCTCCTTCTACGTTTATTCCAAGTCTCACAAAGGCTCCAAAATTCACTCTACCAGTGGCCACGGGCACGAAGCAGCCGTCCACCGGTACAACCAGGATAAAGAGCGAGCAAAAGACTGAGAGCCACACGCTCTTCTTCCTCCCTCACCATGCTGCCCACACAGCCAAGAGTTCCTCACTTTCTTCAAAAGCGCATACCAAACCCAGTGCACCAAATGCACCAACAATGGCGAGCTTGAGCTCCTTGTTGTGAGAGAGAGAGAGAGAGAGAGAGAGAGAGAGAGAGAGAGAGAGAGAGAGAGAGAGAGAGAGAGAGAGAGAGAGAGAGAGAGACAGAGAGAGACAGAGACAGAGACAGAGACAGAGACAGAGACAGAGACAGAGACAGGCCCAGAGTGTAGCAATCTTGCAGACACGTGGTGAGTGGACAAGAGGCAGGCCCATACTCGAATAATGCAGGTGTAGAGGCCTGCGAGAGGGAGACCAGCCAAGAGCAAAAGGTCCATGTTCTGAGTGGACCGAGAGAGAGTGGCCAGAGAGAGAATCTGTCTTGAATCTCTCTTTGTTCACCCTCGTCGAGGGAGGGGGAGATTCTTTGACGTCTCCTGGCTCCCGATTGGTGGGGCCTGCCCAGTTACTCCGCCTCACAAGCTCCCCCAAAATAATTCAGGACATGTTTGGTGGGTTTCTGAACCTGGACACCATGGTGTGCCTTGGAGCCTGGTGCATTGCCTGGTAAATTATCCCTTCTGAGAGGAGGACCCTTTCCCCAATGCATAAAGACATAATAGCCCGAAATAAGAGAAAGGGACGAAGATAATGGTCTGCTATGAAATTACTATTCTAATGGACCTGTAGGGTGGTTGCCATTACTTTTTAGTGGTTTTCACAAAACTGCAACACAATATATATATACAGTCATGTGAAAAAGTAAGTACACCCCATGTAAAGTTTTGACGTTTTCAACATATTTCAACATACAGCTATTTGATCTTCATTTCAACAATATTGATAGATAAAGGTGATATAATATAACAAATATCATGAAACATTTACATTTTGTAGTCCATTGTATAATTTAAATGAACATAAATGCAAATTTCGCATGTGGAAAAAGTAAGTACACCCCGACATTTATCACTACTTCAAATACCTAAAATTAGAATCAATAATAATAATAATAATTCATTTATTTTGTATAGCGCTTTTCAAGAAGCCCAAAGGCGCTTTGACAGAGTGGAAAACATAATGCATAACAATACATGAAAACAACAATTACAAAAAGACAAGAATCAATAGGGAAATATTGAAAGCAAAAGGAGGGAGAAGGAGAAGAGATAGTCAGGGGTTAAATGCTGTGGGTTGAATGTTGAATGCAGTGTTGAACAGGTGGGTCTTTCGTGATGTTTTGAATGTGGTGAGTGAGGAGGAGTCTCTGATGGTGTGAGGTAGTGAGTTCCAGAGGGTGGGAGCAGCGATGGAGAAGGCCCTGTCCCCCCAGGATCTGAATTTGGTCCGGATGGAGGGGGTCAGGAGGTTGGTACCAGCAGAGCGGAGGTGGCTGGTGGGAGTGTGTCTGGAGAGGAGGTCAGCCAGGTAGGATGGGGCCAGGTTATGGATGGCCTTGTATGTCAAGAGGAGGATTTTGTACTGGATTCTCTGGGGGATGGGGAGCCAGTGAAGCTTGTAAAGAACGGGGGTGATGTGGTCACGGGTCCGGGAATGGGTGAGTAGACGGGCAGCGGAGTTCTGAATGTATTGGAGTTTATTGGTGATTTTTGAGGGTGAACCATAGAGGAGGCTATTGCAGTAGTCCAGACGGGAGGTGATGAAGGCGTGAAGGCACGGAATCAGGTGAACAAGCTCAGGTGCAAATGATAAGAACATCATTAGAGAGGATCTCTGAGGAACCTGTCTTATTTAAACCTCAGACATTGAGTTTGGTTTGCTCTTTGTTGTGGAAGTGTGTGGTGTCACCATGCCTAGATCAAAAGAGCTCTCTTATGCCTTCAGAAAGAAGGTTATAGATGCCTACGAGTCTGGGAAGGGATTTAAAAAGATCTCCAAACAATTTGAAATCAATCATTCGACTGTCTGGAAGATCATCTACAAGTGGAGAAGATTCCAAACAACTGCCAACTTGTTCAGGCCAGGCCGCCCCAGCAAGTTCAGCCCGAGAGCAGACCGCAAGATGCTGAAAGAAGTGTTTAAGAACCCCAGAATGTCATCATGGGACCTACAGGTAGCTCTTGCCACTGTTGATGTCAAAGTGCACGAGTCTACCATTAGAAAGGGGCTGCACAAATTTGATCTACATGGGAGGTGTGCCAGGAGGAAACCTTTGCTGTCCAGAAAGAACATCAGGGCAAGACTAAAGTTTGCCAATAAACACCTCGGCAAAGACCAGCACTTCTGGAACAATGTGCTCTGGACAGTTGAGTCAAAGGTAGAGCTATTTCGCCACAGTACCAGAAGACATGTTTGGCGAAAACTAAAGACAGCATTTGGCCACAAGAACCTGATACCAACTGTAAAGCATGGTGGTGGAAATATTATGGTTTGGGGCAGCTTTGCTGCATCAGGGCCTGGGCAGCTCACCATCATAGAATCCACTATGAATTCTTCATTGTACCAGAGGGTGCTTGCGGATAATGTGAGGCCATCTGTCGGGAAGTTGAAGCTCAACTGAAGGTGGACCTTGCAACATGACAATGACCCTAAACATACCAGTAAATCCACCAAGGAATGGCTGAAAAGAAAGAAATGGAGGGTTCTGGAATGGCCAAGTCAAAGCCCGGACCTAAATCCCATCGAGATGTTGTGGGGGGATTTGAAACGAGCTGTGCATGCAAGAAACCCCTCAAACATCGCACAGCTAAAATAATTCTGCATGGAGGAGTGGGCAAAAAATTCTCCCAGTCAATGTCAGAGACTGGTCGACAGTTATAAGAAACGCCGACTTGAGGTTGTTTCTGCCAAAGGGGGCAATACCACCTATTAGAGCCAAGGGTGTAATTACTTTTTCCACAGAAGGAAATGGCATCTGTGTTAATTTTTTGTTGAATAAATTATTGCAAAGTCAATTTCTCATTGTTTTTTGTTCAATTAGATCACCTTTATCTATAGATACTGTTTAAATGAAGATCAAATGTTGATATGTCCACATATGTTAAAAAGATAAAATACATTTCATGGGGTGTACTTACTTTTTCCACATGCGAAATTTGCATTTATGTTTATTTAAATTATACAATGGACTCCAAAATGTAAATGTTTCATGATATTTGTGATATTATATCACCTTTATCTATCAATATTGTTGAAATGAAGATCAAATAGCTGTATGTATGTTGAAATATGTTGAAAAAGTCAAAACTTTACATGGGGTGTACTTACTTTTTCACGTGACTATATATATATATATATATATATATATATATATATATATATATATATATATATATATGTATACATATATATACTACATGACCAAAAGTATGCGGACACCCCTTCTAATTAGTGGATTCGGCTATTTGAGCCACACCCATTGCTGATGGTTGTGTATATATAATCAAGCATACAGCCATGCAATCTCCATAGACGAGCATTGGCAGTAAAACGGGCCATACTGAAGAGATCAGTGACTTTCAACGTGACACCGTCATACGATGCCAACTTTCCACCAAGTCAGTTCGTCAAATTGTTGCCCTGCTTGAGCTGCCCTGGTCAATTGTAAGTGCTGTTATTTTGAAGTGGAAACGTCTCAGAGCAACAACGGCTCAGCTGAGAAATGGTAGGCCAGACAAGCTCCCAGAATGGGACCGCAGAGTGCTGAAGCGTGTAGCGTGTAAAAATCGTCTGTCCTCGGTTGCAACACTTACTACTGAGTTCCATACTGCCTCTGGAAGCAACGTCAGCACAACAACTGTTCGTTGGAAGCTTCATGAAATGGGCTTCCATGGCTGAGAAGCCGCACACAAGCCTAAGATCACCATGCACAATGCCAAGTGTCGGCTGGAGTGGTGTAAAGCTTACCACCATTGGACTCTGGAGCAGTGGGAATGTGTTCTCTGGAGTGATGAATCACGCTTCACCACCTGGCAGTCCGGTGGATGAATCTGGGTTTGGCAGATGCCAGGAGAATGCAACTGTCTGAATGCATAGTGCCAACTGTATAGTTTGGTGGAGGAGGAATAATGGTCTGGAGCTGCTTTTCATGGTTCAGGCTCGGCCCCTTAGTTCCAGTGAAGGGAAATCTTAACGCTACAGCATACAATGACATTCTAGACGATTGTGTGCTTCCAACTTTGTGGCAACAGTTTGGGGAAGGCCCTTTCCTGTTTCAGCATGACAATGCCCCCGTGCAGAAAGCGAGGTCCATACAGAAATGGTTTGTTGAGATCGGTGTGGAAGAACTTGACTGACCTGCACAGAGCCCTGACCTCAACCCCATCGACCACCTTTGGGATGTATTGGAACGCCGACATCTAGGCAGGCCTAATCGCCCAACATCAGTGCCCAACCTCACTAATGCTCTTGTGGCTGAACGCTAGCAAATACCCCGCATCTATGTTCTACCATCTCATGTAAAGCCTTCCCAGAAGAGTGGAGGCTGTTATGACAGCAAAAGTGGTGGGGTGGGGGGACCAACTCCATATTTATGCCCATAGATTTGGAATGAGATGTGTGATGTTCGGGTGTCCACATACTTTTGGGTATGTAATGTGTGTGTGTGTGTGTGTGTGTGTGTGTGTGTGTGTGTGTGTGTGTGTGTGTGTGTGTGTGTGTGTGTGTGTGTGTGTGTGTGTGTGTGTGTGTGTGTGTGTGTGTGTGTGTGTGTGTGTGTGTGTGTGTGTGTGTGTGTGTGTGTGTAAAATTGTGAAATTGTGTCTGTGCGCGTATGCACATTTAACTTGTATGCATTCCTAAACCGCTGGATATAATGAGTTGCAATTTGGTAGTTTTGTACTTGGGGTGTGCCCGGGCTAGATTTATCAATGTGTTGAAAATTCATCATCATGGGAGTTCAGGAAGGGGGAGATGATGCGTATGCTCTATGTAAATTTGTCTAGTGGAATGCCGTTCTTGGTGGGAACGTGTATTTCAAGTCCCAGTGGTTTGTTGTTTTACTGGGGTGAGGTACTCATGTTATGCACGGATGGGAAGCCAAAAGCAAGCAAACAAACAATGCAGAAACGGTGAATGCTAAACCATGGAACCAATAAATTCCACATTCCTGTGCTACCTTCAGTCAAACGCCAGAAATGGACAGCCGGTTCCTGAATGACTTTGAGAAAAAATGGCGAATGGGAAACTATGAACCAATAAATTTCACATTCCTGTGCCACCTTCAGTCGAATGTCAGATATGGAGAAAAGGTTCGTGAAGACTTGGGCAAACAACGTACCTTGGCTGAATTATATACCCAGTCGATGGCGAATATGCATATGGCAAATCCGTGAATGTCATGGTTAGAAAGTAGAAATCTTCACGTCATTTCCTCATTCATATTTGACCTCAATATCTCTTTTTCATTCCAAGCAGCAACATTCCAATCATACATTAATACTATAACAAAATACTGTATTAAATCCCGATTGTATTGAGATATTGATAATTATCATTATTGATAATTATCAAACCAGCCCATTGTCATAGTCTGTTCACTTCCGCATTTGATAGCAGCTCCATATCTAGCCAATTTCGAAATCATAATTTTATTGAAGAATTTATGAAATCTCCTACCTCCCTTACAACATCCGCTGGAACCCCGAAACGTTCCAGAGAAGGTTTGGCGGGGCTAGCTCCAAAACTGAGGGAGTAGTTTGGGTACTGACGGACGGACCTGTTTTATAATGCAGACAATAGTATTACCTTGAAGAACAACCTTACAGAATCAAAAAATACTGAGTCAATTTACATATGTGCTCTGTATTTTATGCACTCCAAAACCACAAGACAAGGTTGGTTGAAAGGTGTTGATTGTACTCTCTGGGTGTGCTGGAAACGTTTTGAGTTTGGAGGGCTACCTCCAACTTAGATTTTTACTTTTATGTGAAAGTGGGGAATTATTATAAGAAGTGGTTGAGTTTCAAATCTGCTTGCACCGCTGGGCAGAATAAATTGATGTGGATGTTATTGCTGGAAAAAAAATACAATACATCCAATTCGCAGAAGTTGTAAAAAAATCATTCTAAAATATGCCAATTATCTGTGTTATAAAATATTGCAATTATCTGTTATAAAATATTCCAATTCTCTGTGTTATAGAATATTCCAAATATCTGTGTTATAAAATATGCCAATTATCTGTTATAAAATATGCCAATTATCTGTGTTATAAAATATTCCAATTCTCTGTGTTATAGAATATTCCAATTATATATCTGTGTTATAAAATATGCCAATTTATCTGTTATAAAATATGCCAATTCTCTGTTTTCAAATATGCCAATTCTCTGTTATAAAATACGCCAATTCTGTGTGTCCTAAAATATGCCAATTATCTGTTATAAAATATGCCAATTATCTGTTATAAAATATGCCAATTATCTGTTATAAAATATTCCAATTCTCTGTGTTATAGAATATTCCAATTATCTGTGTTATAAAATACCGGTATGCCAATTATCTGTTATAAAATACACCAATTCTCTGTTATAAAATACGCCAATTCTGTGTGTCCTAAAATACACCAATTCTCTGTTGTAACATATGCCAATTAATCTGTTATAAAATATGACAATTCTCTGTCTTTCTGTTACTTGTGAAATTGAAGATGCACAGTTATATTGGTTGGTCCAGTCTGTTTGTCTGCTTGTCTGTATGTCAGTTGCCTACAGTTTGCAATTCCACACCAATCTTCACAAAAGAATTCACTCAAATGACTTGAAATTTGAATCTAATTTGCATATTGGGTCACTTAATTTGGTTTACCGATAAAAATATTGAAGCCTATTGTTGAGGTCCAAAGGGCAAAGTCGCAGCAACTGATTTCATAAGTGCTGGTCCATTGCCACTGGTTTTGTTTGTGGGAAGAAATGTGTTAATGCTTTGTGGTTCTCGTAGGCAGCATGTTTCAAGTTATCTAAGCTAGTGCGTATTTACATAGTGGAGTATTCAAAGTCCTTTTCATCTTGATTATACATTTTCACACTCGCTTAGCCTATGATGTTTTAAGCTTGGCCATGTTATTATCGTGAAAATTCGCAACCCCCACTTCCCTAAAGGAAGAAAATACCAAGAAAGGCAATTTATTTTTCTCAAAACTTGATGGAATAAAGGGAAACTCACACTACCCTTTCATGGTGCACTTAGTCATTACTACCTAAAAGTTTAAGATTCCTCGTTCAAATCCTCTTGGATGATAAATACATACATACATACTTTCCCTCTATTATAAAGGGTGTCCCATAAGTCAATAACCCCTTTTGGCGGAACTGTAGATCACGGGATATTTGATGAGAATACGTTTCTGGCGTCAAAGTTTAGCTTAAGGATCAGAATGGAGACGGTGCTGCTAACTCTGTGTATTTGGCCCTTTAAAAAAATAGTAAATAAAAGAATCAAGTACATGTAGTTTTCAGGATGCATGCCTAAGGGTTCAATAATTTGTAATTTGTACAGGGTGCCGACTACTCTTCACGATGGGATCTTTAACGCCCACCAACAAATCCCACAGATGGGATGCCCAGTTTAACATCCATCCGATGGACAACATACGCATTGATGACATCTCCCTGCCTGTGAAACACCACCATGACAGTTTATAGCTGGGTCGAGATAAACCCGAGGCTAGTGACTAGACTCTGAGGCGAGTGCGTTCATCTCGGAGCTATCCTACCAGCCCTTCCTACGTTATAGCTACATAAAATACTGAACAAAATATCACCACATTGGCCGGATCAAAACGTGCCCACGGCCCACGGGTCAAGTTTACTCTCTATGATCCTGTCTTCCTTACTTCTATAATTTGCATTCTGCCTGTAGGTTCCTGCGTTTCAACAAAGAGCTTCCAACCCTTCAGCACAAAGAACCACCCCCGGCTTTGCTTGAGGCAGACCTGGCCGAATTTGATGCTGCTGACTCGCATCTACCATCAGAAGTTTTCTACATGCTCAAGAATGTCAGGTACGTGAAGCATTTCACCTTGGGCCTCGTTGTGGCAGATGCTTTAGGAGTTGCAGATTTCTCGTAGAGTAATAACATTACAAAGTGCATTATAATAGCATAAGAGATAAAAGCTAAGCACAACAAACTATGATGTTGTCACGAGACCAAAGGCGCTGTGTTATGCGGTCATGATTATGGATGAGTAGGGTTTTAATAGGACGGAATTTCTGAACCACTTTAACAACAATACCATTGATTGTTGGGGACTGGTCAATATTGCTGCAGCAGAAGCGCTAAAATGGAACTAATTTGCCATAATATTTTCCATATCGATATGACAGTATACCACTACACCTGTATGTCCGGTTTTCTATATCCTCCTTCACCACTTCGCACATCCTCACAAAACTTCGTAGATTCTACTTGAGTGATCTAAATTCACTTCCAAATCTACCTTTATTCCATTTGGCCTAGTCAAAAGTAGACTTTTGTTAGATTTTCACATTACTGGATGACGTCATGTCATCCCGGTGGGCAGCACTACCATCCCTACCGTCATGGGTTTGTTGTCTCCAATGTTTCATTCATGACGGGGTTGTTGTTCTTTGTATCAAATGCCATTCCATTCCGTAATCTGTCCTTAATGGTTATAGTCGCTAGTTCTATGTAAAACAATCATTTATTTGGAATTCATGAATAGTCTTCATCTTTGTATATCCAGAATATACAGGGTGTGTAAATATATGAAGGTTTCCTAATTTATTTCAACAAGCGCAAAAGACTTCCGGCTGTCCAGGTAGCGAAGCATGTTGGTGCTTGATGCCTTCCAATGCCACAACACCATCTCGATTAAAGCAGAGTTGAAGAGGATGAACACAGACCTTGTCATGATCCATGGCAGCATAACATCTGCAGCATATAACATCAATAGCAAGATAACACAACATACGTGACTGGCGCATGAAATATGGAAATCTCTTCCTGGCAGTCCTCTTGTCGTGTATATATAAGCGGGCTGCGGTTCATCCAGTATTAAGAGCCAGCAATTCCGCAAGAGGAGAGCTCGGTGCCTTCGAACAGGGTGTAATTGTTGGTTTGTGGTTGGCAGGCGCTTCAGTGACGACGTCTGCGGAAATTGCTAACGTGCCATGGGAAACGAACTGTTTCAAAGGTGATGTCAGTCTGGAAAAAAGAAGGAAAGACATCCTCATCAAAGGACACAACAGTGGGTGGAAGCGTATACTCAACTGTGAGACAAAACAGGAGAGCAATGATCGGCAAACTGTGTGGTGTTCCACGTCGGTCGTGAGCATTCTGCATCGTCAAAACAGTCAGAAGGGAAATTCACAGGGCGGGATACCATAGCCGGGTTGCTATACACAAACCACTCAACACTTGGCAATGCCTGTTTGTGACTCGTGGTGCAAAAAGCATAGGCAATGGACTGCTGAGTAGTGGATAAATGTGATGTGGTATGATGAGTCGTCCTTCACCATGTTCTCGACTAATGGACGTGTGCACGTATGGTGATAGCCCAAGGTGCCCTACAGCACTGAGTGCCTGGTTCCAACACTAAAAGGTTCTGACCGTTCCATAATGGTGTGGTGCACGTTTTCCTCGCATGGCTTGGGTCCACTCATTCCATTAGAAGGCAGGGTTGATGCAGCACTCTATGTTAACATCCTGGACGATCATCTGCATCCCATGATGCAGCATTTTGTCCCTGCTGGGAGTGGTGTCTTTCAGGGTGACGATGCTAAGTCTACAGGGCACGTTGTCACTGGATGGTTTGAGGAGCATAAGGACAAAGTTACCATTCTTACATGGCCCTCCCAACTTCTGGATGTCAATCCCATAGAGCATTTGCAGGACTGTCTGGAGAGGTTCCCAAGACAGCGGCTTCCACCTCAATCAAACCAATGTGAGCTGGACGACTTCCTTGTGGAAGATGGTGCCACATTCCTGCACAAGTCCTAGACCCTTGTTGACTCCATGCCATGCCGTATCCTTGCCATCCTGGATGCACGTGGTGGCCCAACACCCTACTAAGTGATAGTGTTGGTGTTTCCATTATTTTTGTCCACAACCTTCAGATTTAATTAAGATACCCCTACAGTGTAGCATTTGTTAATTTAATTTTGGCTAAAAGTAGTTATATTTCGAAATGAGCTAAAAATTGGTTGTTGAATCTGTTGGAGAGAAAACAAGTAGTGTACCATGGCCTCCTGGTGGACAATAGTTTTATCTTTCACCACAGGTAGGACAATCAGATATGGGTATAGAGGTCATGGCAAGCAAGGTAAAGCATTTATTGTAAAACTTGGAACAAAATCCTTGGAGTTGAGGTGTGCTGAGCAAGTACTGCCTGATAGAGTATGCATTTACTGTGTGGGCTTTAAGGTCATTTTGAAAATGTGGGCTTTGGAAAACAGGTCTTGTTTGATTGTGTGAAGCCTGGTGTCTTACTGGCTTAAGATTAGGCAAACAAGTATCAGATGGGTTGACATAAGTAGGTATTGGTGAGGGTCTTTTACCTTTATTAAAATTGAATGAAACAGCTTGTCATAAGCTCACTTTCTCTTGTTTTCATGTGTTTTTATCATCATGGGCACTTTTATAGGCCATCTCGTCTCGATTCTCGAAGAAATGAACTTATAAAATGGGTCGTGATGTCTGGATGTCAGTCCGTCCATCCGTTAACTTTTTGCTGTTTTTGCTACTCTTCCATTATCATCTGGCTGATTGTTCTTAAACTTGACACGTGAATACAAGACAGTATCCCGCACGATAGCTAGGGCTTCAATTTTTCGATTTCAGATGATGGGGACTCTCAGGAGGTGGGAGGGGAGGGATGGGGGATTTATTTACATCCCTCTTGAATAGCGGAAGGTTGTGGTACAGGGGAAAGGCAGACACCGGCAGGAGTTCCTGAATACAGTAGCACGAGGAAAGAAGCTGGGGGAGTATGAAACAGTAAATGGATGTATTTCTTGATTTTAAATGTATATATTTAGCTAACGTCGAACACCATGTCTCTGTTTTAATACCATACCTTAAAAAAAAAAATGCTTATTTTTAACACTATGCCTCTCTTTTAATGGCTTTTTGTGACATTATGCCACTAACCTTTTTCAAAAAATTTCTTCCAAAGGGTGCTTGGCCACTTTGAAAAACCCCTTTTTCTGGAGCTTTGCAAACATATGGCGTTTGTGGAGTTCCACGATGGCGAATATATATTTCGGCCTGGACATCCTGATGATTCCATCTATGTGCTGCAAGAGGGCAAGCTGGAAGTCACCATTACTCAGGCTGTGTGTAATTCGTATGATTTCATTCACACAATCATTTTCAAATCAGCCAATACAGCAGCATGTTGGATTAAAAATTTATTTATTTACAAAAATAGGTTGGGATATGTTTGTGATCTCATTTTGTGGGATTTTGTTTTTATATAGAAAGTCGAGGCTCGTGAAAGAGCTAGAATACATAGCAGATGGTAGAAGGAGAACCTGGTGGAAAGAGAGGTGAACACACCAACGGAGAGGTATGGTGGAGGACATTTTGAGGAAGCTGAGATCAAGGGGAGAGAATGAGGTGGACAACATGGATACAAGCTTAAACACAGCAAGAAGTGCAAGGGAAAAGCAGGGATGAAACAGAAATGGAACAAAAAATAAAAAGAGGGCGAGGAAGAGAGCGGGGAAACACAGAGCAAGAAAAGGTCAGATGGTGCACAATCAGACAAGAGGGCGGAAGAAGACAGGCCACCAGACATGTCGTGTCATGTGAGAGTAACAGGTCCAGAAACTTGGCTTTGTCATGGGAGATTCCATTGATTGTGAAGGCCTTTGCTTCCACAGCATCATGAAATGCAAGGTGTTAGGCAGGGGTGCAAGCCCAAGGGGGGAGCAGTATGTTATCCAATGGTGGATTAAGACCTAATAAGCTGATAAAAGTTAAGATTTGCCAAGGAAAGAGTTTGGATAATGGACCAATTTGGATTCTGGGTTGCCCAAGAAAAACCGTGGTTGATGGTGAAGGCCAAAAGTTTGAGTGATTGAACCGAGTGAAAAAGTTTGATGATAAAATTGTTACTTTTTAAAACTTGATCTTTTCCTCTCTGCCGATTCCTCTTCTCCCTCTTCATTATAACTCAAACTATTAGCAGAGGCCATCTTCTCACTTTTTCTTCATATTCTTCTTACATACACTTTGTTTCTATTCTCTTCCTTCATAAATTTCGTTTATTTACGCAAAATCTAAGCTTGTGAAAGAATGAGGTGACAGCGTAGAAAGTGACGTCCTGAGAGTGGAGCAGTGTGGCATCATCTCAATGTAACGAGCATTAATCATATTGGAGGTTTAGGGGAAAGTGGGAAGGAAATATATACCTGCAAGTATGTAGGGGGTGTGTGTGTGTGTGTGTGTGTGTGTGTGTGTGTGTGTGTGTGTGTGTGTGTGTGTGTGTGTGTGTGTGTGTGTCATTGATTGCCATCTCCATAATTTGGATGTGTGCTTGCCTGCATGTGTGACTACTATATATATATATATATATATATATATATATATATATTGTTACGGACCGCGGATAAGATGTTGTTTTGCCGAGCGGATGGCACCGCGGCCCTAACAGTTACCCCGACTAACCCGATTCCTGAACGTTGGCCAAAATCGTGCCACAGATATTCAATGGGGAAAAGACTAAAGTGAAGGATGTGAAGAAGAAGAAAGACAAAGGGTAAGGAATACAAATATAATTTATTTACTATTTACAAGACCAAAAAAACCAAGGAGAAGGGAAGATCATAAAATAATATACAGAAGAACTCAGAGACACAGTGCAACGCTAGCTTACCTACAGTCTTAATTAACCCAGGACAGAACAAACAAAAGACAGACTCACGCGGGCAATGATGACAGGAATGGCAGGAGGTGGATGGCTGGAGGGGGGGGGGGGGGGGGGGAAGGTTCAGCTGGCACCGCAGCACGGTCGGGTCGGGGATGAGCAGCCGCCGCCCTTTCTCGATCGGCGCGTTTAGCAGCCGCCGTTCCTTTGCGGCCCCGCTCGAAACTGCCGTCAAGGCCCCGAAGCTGCTGGGGCTGAAGCTGCTGTGGCTGAAGCTGCTGTGGCTGAAGCTGCGGTGGCTGAAGCTGCGGTGGCTGAAGCTGCGGTGGCTGAAGCTGCGGTGGCTGAAGCTGCTCTTTCAGGGATCCCTTACTCAACTCTTTCAATTCACCTCTCCCTCTCTTGCTTTGTCCAACCACTTCTTTCTCTCTTGCTTAGTCCAACCACTTCTTTCTCTCTTGCTTGGTCCAACCACTTCTTTCTCTCTTGCTTGGTCCAACCACTTCTTTCTCTCTTGCTTGGTCCAACCACTTCTTTCTCTCTTGCTTGGTCCAACCACCCACTCGGCTCTTGCGCGCGCGCTTTTATAGCGCCTCAGGCGATCAAGCCACTAGTGTCCAGGACACGCCCATCGGTCAGCTCGCCTCGGCCCTGATTGGTCGGCGCGGCCCTCTGGCTCCGCCCTTGATGACGATGGGCGGGCACGCCCTACTTCCCCGAGCTGAGCACATGCTTAATGGCGGCAATTGTAGTTGGCAATGCGAATGGCAATGACGCAGTTGGAAATGGAGGTTTTGGGAATGGGAATGAAAGGGAATCTATCTTATTTCACTTGGTGCAATGGAGTATTTCAATTAATGGAAGACACAGCCTTACACTAATACACATAATAAGGATATAACTATCAACAAAGATATATCGTGTCCTGCATGTATGTTTTATGGACTAACTACGGGAACGCCCTTTGACCTTTATACAACCACAAACGGAGGGAGGAGGGGTGATATTTTACAACAACCTTTTACAACAACATTTTACCACAACAAAAAAACAAAAAACATTCTCATATCCACAACAATATATATATATATATATATATATATATATATATATATATATATATATATATATATATATATATATTGTTACGGTCCGCGGTTAAGGATGTTATGTTTGCCGAGCGGATGGCACCGCGACCTAACAGTTTCCCCGATTCACCCGAACGTTGGCCGTATCGTGCCACAGATATTCAATATGGAAAACTCTAAAGCGACCGAATGTAAAGAGGAAGAAGAAGACGTACAGAAGAGTAACGGGATTTATTATTTACACACACAAGCAAAAGGAGCAGTCACGGTTATGTACAGGGAACATTGAAAAAGCAGGTGACACAGTGAAAATTACTAGCTTAACTATACAAGCTTAACTTATTCCATGGACAGAACAAACAGAACAAACTCACGTACACGAATGGGGAATTGCAGAGTGGATTGGCTGGAAGGAGGTATGTGGTTGGAGGGGGAGGACGGCACGGAGCTGGCTGGAGCTTGATCCCGCACGGGACGTCGGGCTGGACCTTGACGGCCGCTGATGCCACCGATCCTGTCGTGTGCGCGGGATCACGGGTCGGAGCTGCTTGGTGGAGCCGACGCGCTGGTGGGGGGTCTGGCGTGACGGGTTCTCTCCTCTCTCTTTCTTGGTCCAACCACTCTTTCTCTCTCTCTTGGCCCAATCACTCCTCACCACCGACAACTCGACGCAACCAACGCAACCACTCGACTCAACCACTGACCACCACTGACGACCAACTCTGACCAAAAACCACACAACTCAGCTCTTTGCAACTTCTTGCGTGCGCGCCTTTATTTATAGCGCCTCCAGCGATTAAGCCGCTGGCCTTCAGGACACGCCCATCGGTGTGCTCACCTCGGCCCTGGTTGGTCGCGCGACCCTCTGGCTCCGCCCTTGATGACGACGGGCGGGCACGCCTTTCTTCCCCGACCCAAGCACATGTTCAATGGCGGCTTTGGGGCGAAAACAACCTGCAGCGGTAACACACTGGCTTGGCCATGACGAAAGGGGAAATGGAGGTTTTGGGAATGGGAATGAAGGGAATCTATCTATTTCACTTGGTGCAATGGAGTGTCATTTTAATGGAAGACAAGGCCTTACCCTGATACACATAATAAGGAAATAAACTACTGAACAAGGGTTTTATAGTGTCCTTCAATGTATGCTTTATGGAATTAACTACCAGAACGCCCTTTGACCTTTATACACATTGGAGCAAGGAGGGCTCAGAATAAAGCAATAATAATAATACACAATAAAAAAAACACAATCCTCATTTCCGCAACAATATATATATATATATATATATATATATATATATATATATATATATATATATATATATATATATATATATATATATATATATATACATACACACACATATACACGACCTCTGTCTCAATCTTCAATGCAAAGATAAACTTTTCCCACACCGCCTTAATCCTTTCCCGGGTGCAGTTGTGGATATTGGATGCAGAGGATATCTGTTGACCAAATCATTTCGTGAGAGGCAGATTGCCAGTTGAGCTGAGCGAAAAACCAGACTATGTGCAATATAGGTCTGTAGCTTTTCAAGAACAGCGGGGGTGAGGCTGTACAAGAACATGTTTAGAGGAGCTAAGCCAGGTGGATGAGGAACAGATCTTGGATGAATAGTTGTGGTTATTACCAGGTACAAGAGAGAGGATAGGTAGTTCATGGAGAACTTCATAATTTTCTTTTGATACAGTTGCATTAATGAGTAGAGTATGATTTATTTTTATTGTTGTTTTTTTTGTTTGTTTTTTTTTTTTTACTATTTTTCATTGTGCTCTTGGGACAGGACGGCCCAGAGGCAGTTGTCAAAGAAGTATGGCCTGGAGACAGTGTACATAGTTTACTCAGCATCCTCGACGTGATTACTGTAAGTTGTTAACATTGATCCAGTCTTGGCTCATTCGCACACGTTTTTAAGGTTATTACCCTCGCCAGAGGAGGGGGCAATGCATTTGAGTGCGTTTGTCTGTGTGTTTGTTTGTCTGTCTGTTTGTCCGCACAGAATAAATATGATTTTCTCTGCAACCGTTGGTCCAATTGACAGAAAATTTTCACCATAGGTGTGCCTCCCATATAATAATTTTATGGTAATTATGACGTCATGGGTCACATGGTACTTGGAAAAACCGAAAAACTTTGAACCTCCATATCCCACGAAAGTGCAGAATATAAAAAAATTGAGACATGGCTCATTGTAAAGATCTCTTCATGGGGAATAACATATGTTGATGACGATGTCATAGGTCCCTCCACTATGACGTCATAATTCGACAAGTACAAAACTTCATCCGATCAGGATGAAATTTATTGAGCGTCATCTAGGGATAAATTGATGGAGAGAAAAAAATGATGTCATTGGTCACGTGGCTCAGCCGCCATAATTGTTTTAACATAAAAGCCTTAAACACCACTAAAAACACATCCTGGCGAGGGTCTGCAATCTCTGATTGCTCTTTCTTGTTTTATCTATCAGATGGCTGTTATCATCCATGATCTTGAGTCATTCCAACTTTATGTTGGGGTATTGGTCATGGAATTTGGGGTTTTGGAACATAAGGATTTTCATTCATTCATTCATATGTCGACTTAGCCCTGGTGTTGGGCTAGCGTCTAGGGTGCCGGCTTAGGATCCTAGGATCCTGGGTTCGAATCCCGGTCGATCGCTGAATTAACGCCAGGGGGGTTGACTCAGCCTGTCATCCTTCCGAGGTCGGCTAATTGAGTACCAGCTCACTGGTAATTCCCTGCTTGTCGTTAAAGGCGGCAAAAAGGGTTGGCGTCAGGAAGGGCATCCGGCCGTAAAACATTGCTTCAAAAAGGGGACCGAAAAACAACAACAACCACGGTTCCCGAAAAAGGCCAACCCCCGCTTTGCGGGGAAAAATGGCCTCTAAAGGTGGTTTTTTAATTTATTTATTCATATGTCGACTGTTGATTACTCTGGAAGGCTTGGAAATTTCAATTTTGAGACACCATGACCACAGTTAACAGCACTAGTGTCGAACTGCTTTTGCCATCAGTTCACGACATAATCATTGTTGTCTAAATACAAAACAATAACATTCATTTTCTAGCGATGGCATCTAATCACCTTGTTCCCTACAGGATTTCCCAGCCCCATATAAGACTGTTGGAGCTCGAGCTGCTATGCGTTCTACAGTACTAAAACTACCAGCAGAGGCCTTTCAGAATGTGTTCAACAAATATCCTGAGACACTGGTTCGTGTCGTGCAAGTGAGTTTGCATTGGAGTAAAGCCCATTACCTGGCCTCATGTTGAGTTGTGAAAATGATTCTATCCAAGCCATCTGTGCTTGACAAAGAAGGAAGACATAAGAAATGTAAAACTTAAGGAAAAGCGACTGTAAAATGACCAGGTTTTTAAGAGGGATTTAAAAACGGTAATTGATTATGCTGTGCAATTTTTAGGTCATTTCATCTCGATTCTCGAAAAAAATGAACTTATAAAATGGACTTGTTCGGATGCCTGTCTGTTTTACTTTCCGCAATTTTTACTACTCCTCCCTAATCACACCACTGATTGTTCTGAAACATGACACATGGATACAGGACAGTATCCCACACAATAGCCCAGCTTCAATTTTTCAATTTCAGATCATGGGGACTCCCATGGGAGGGTAAACCCAAATGTTGGATCCATACTCCATTATTTACCAACTATTTGCACTGAAATCCGATACAGCCCTTCTACTCGATGGTCCGCATGATCGGCCTGTCTTGGATATTTCGATTTTGTATCAGGGGGCCTCACAGGTGATCAAATTTTGAAAAAAACAAACAAACATTTTCCGCCCATTTTGGCATTTTCTTGCATTGAGGGGAGGGAGGGCATTTGAGGGAGCAATTTAAATTATCCGAGCTATATGTAACCACAATATATTATATATGCATCGTATTATATATGCACAACAGCAGTATGCACGTGCTTGCTTCATGTACGTAACACAGATTGTTTTTATTGTCGGGAGTGTTCACGGCAGCCGCCTCTTGCCTATACACCGTCCAAATAAAGGAATGTGTTGGAATATACATGTTGCACGCTGTGTAGCGGGGACTCTGCTATAGTATTAAAAAGCATAAGGGTAATAAAATGACTCCACTGGCTGCTCCTATAGGGCGCAGGTGCTTCTAGTATTCTCAATAAGTTGTACATACGTGAGATAAGAAGTAGACAAGCTTGCTAATAGTGGGTTGCAGTAATCTCAAACCAGTCTCCTTCCAAGTCATAGTGGCACCTTGTCAAGCCTGTCTGGTATATGCTCCTCTATTCCATCCCTCATTTCAAAAGGCAGTACTACAGATGCTGCCTGAGATAAGGTGGAATGTCTAAACTCTATCTCTCCCTCCAAATCTCTTGTACCCAACCCTTTCTGTCTCCATCTTACCAGCCATACCCGCTGTCTATTGGACTCTGTGTCCTTCTCACCTGAGAAGATAGAGATAATTCTGTCTGGCCTTGACCCAGCTTCGGCGATGAGCCTAGATGGCTTCAGTACCCATGTTCTCAAATCCCGCTCTGCTGTTCTTGCTTTCTCTACTGTTTTGACCTATTCAGTCTGTCCTTCTCCTTTGGCTGCCTTCTCTCTGCATGGAAATCAGCACATATCACTCCCATCTATGAGGTTGCAAAAACACTCTACCAACTAGAGGCGAGTGAGCTTGCTTGGAATTACAAGCATACACTCTACCTATGGCATCCAAGGGCAGCTCCACAACATGGCTTACTGACTTCCACTACTCTCGTAGCCAACGTGTCACACTCAACGGAAACCTTTCATCTCTTTTTCCCTGTCAAGGCTGGAATGCCCCAAGGCAGTTTTCTGGGCCTATTCCTATTCCTGATCTTCATAAATTATCTCTCTAAATCTCTGGAAAATCCTCTTTATCTATTCGCTGATGAGTCCACTCTCTGCCATGTCATCCATTATCCTTCAGACAGGCAGGCAGCAGCTTCTTCCCTCTTCAAACCTTGAAAAAAATCACAAGTTGTTCAAACATTTGGTATAGGTCTTTCAATCCTGAAAATTTTCACACTCTCACATTATCTCTTTCTGAAAGGACCATCTGGCAAACCATTTGATCTACTTTCTTTACAATCCTCTTGAGGAAGTTCAGTCATACAAATTCCTGGGTCTCATTATCAGCCATGATCGTTCTTTCTTCCAAGTTCTTACTTGAGCCTGACACCACATTTCAAAGTTGGCCTTCAAAGCCAGCCACCGACTGGACATCCTACGTCGTACAAGGTCTTTGGCACACCTGAACTCCTGTCCACCTACAAGGCCTTCGTCCACAGCATGATGGAGTACTTCTCTACCCTCTGAGCTGACTCACCTGGCTCACATCTTGCTCAGCTTGACGCCGTGGAAACCAATGCCTTCAATATTATTGGAATCTCCCGAGATGAAGCTGGGTCCATGAGCCTATCACTTTGCCATTGCAGACAGGTTGGTGGTCTCTCTATCTTCTACTGCCTCCTTTCTGGTCTTGTACCTTCTGCTCTTTTCCATGCTTTGTTCTCTCCTCTCTTCCAGGCTTCTGCAGGGCTCACACGGTCCACCATCAACCCCCTCCTGGTGAAACTACCTAAATCCAGGTTCACTGCTCACATCCACTCATTTATTCTTCTTTTTCCCCACCGATGGAACCAACTTACACATCCTCTTCAATACCACTCTTCCCTCCAGGTCTTCAAGAACACTGTTCACTAACATTTCTCAGATGATCCCCAATCCAAAAACATCATCTTTTCTAACCTTGTTAACCCCACCCACCCCAATCCTTCCTCCTTCCAAATATTCAGTTTTTTTCCGTGTCCGTCATGTCCACCCCATGCAACCCTTCCGCCATCATTTCTTCCCTCACCCATTAGTTTGTCCAAGTCTCCCTCTGTCTTGACCTTCATCTCTGCTGTTGGTGTTTACCCCTCTCTCAACTTTTTTGTCCCCCGTCACACCGCGGAGCAAAAGGGGGACTATGGTTTTCCCCTCTGGGCGTGCGTGCGGGCGTGCGGGCGTGCATGCGTGCATGCGTACGTGCGTGCGTAAGCATTGGACCGCATTCGACTTTGGTGTGTGGGTGCAACCCACGTCAAAATCCAAGATGGCCACCGCCATGTATGTCTGACGCCATGTATGTCTGAACCTTGTGAGCGAAATATCTTGAAAAATAAGCGAAGTACCAACTTCTAATCTGGTGTGTGGGTGTATTTACGCATAAGGAAGAACGCTATTGAAAATTGGGTCGCCACGTCAAAATCCAAGATGGCCACTGCCATGTATGTCTGAACCTTGAGTGGAATATCTTTAAAAATAAGCGAAGTACCAACTTCTAATCTGGTGTGTGGGTGTATCCAGGCATAAGGAAGAACGTTATTGAAAATTGGGTCGCCACGTCAAAATCCAAGATGGCCGCCTTGCGTCTTCCACTTTGTCAACTCATCACTTCAACGACGGGGGACCTAGGCGTAACGCTTGTTTTTGTTATTTTTTTTATTTTTAAATTTTTTTGTTGTATACTGAATCGAGGCTCGTGAAAGAGCTGACATTTACTTCACAAACAAATCAACCAGACAAACAAAATATATAAAAAGAGGGAGCGGAAGACAAGAGAAGGGGAAGCACACAAACACTTGAGAGCACACAACATTTAAGAGCAGGGAGATGTGTGGGGGGGAGGAGGCGTGGGAAGGGGGGCGGGGGGGTGGGAGAAGTATAAAACACAAGGACACAAAGGACTTCCAGGACAGAAGTTGGTATTTCAAAAAAGTGGAATTGGGGTGAAATTAGCGGGGATAGAAAAGATCAAGGTTTTGGATGGGGGAAGATGAGAGATGGTGGTGAACAACTGTTCATGTTACATCCTGATCAGTTCATTGTACTCGCTCTTCCACGAGCCTCGGCTTTGTATACAAAAAGAAGCTAGGTCATGCAATCAAAATTTCTTCCAATGTCAAATATTTCTTTTTTTTCCAAACAGTCTGATCTCTGACCATCATTTTGTATTTGCTCCAGACACTCGAGTCTGAACATGCTTCTACTCCTCTCTCAGAAATGCTTAGAGGCTGTCCATCTCAAGTTGTGAGGACTGTATCCTTGGACATATATTTGGCATTCGACACAGTCTGGCATTGTACTTTGCTCGTGAAGCTCACTGCCTGTGGCATAGACGGCCGCCTTCATTGTTGGATTTCTGACTTCCTCTACTCACGCAGTCAACGTGTTGCCATGTCTTTGATGCCTATCAACCAATGTTACTTGATGGTACCAAGCTCAATGTCCATCCGAGAAACCGTGCACTTTGTGATAGAATGTTGTGTCAAACAATCACCAATTCGGCAGTTTATAGTTGCATCAATAGTCAAACTCTTACTGCACAGTTCAAAGCCAACTGTACCACCTCTGCATCATCCCGTCGGAGAAAAAAAAAAAAAAAAAAAAAAAAAAAATATAGATATATAGATATATAATAATAACGTAAGGACTCGACTTTGTTATCCCTTTTACGCCGCACCCAGTGACCTGATGCCCACGGCACTCATGGATTTACGATTTACGAACCCACGATTTACGAACCCACCCACGGCACTCTTTGTTTATCACGTACAGACATACTCGAAAAATCTGAATTAGCCGACGTTGGGGCCCAAAAGCACCCGATTAACTGCCGATACGATGCCATCGTATTGGCGTCTGCTGGGCGAAGGCGAAGCGAGCCGTCCGCTGATTGGACAGTTGAGTGGTGTGAACATGGGTGATGTGAACCAAATGGTCTTTTTATTCCCTTGAACATTTTAAATTAGGATATATAAGGAAACGTCTTTATCGTCATTTTAATAAAGTTAAATGGAGTGACGTTGCGATACTCGGGGTGCATTGCATAAATCCTCGTAACTCAGAGAGGTGTAGCAGGTGGCGAGACGTAAGGAAGCTTAAAGATAATGAGCTGAAACAGACGAACGATATGTCAATTCCTTTCTACACCGAACGGCAATAAAAGTATGAGAGTGGGAAGGCATGGCCTGAGCACTTCGAGCAGAGAGGACTGATTGGACTTGAGCTCCAATTTTTTCTCTTTAAGTTAACGGAAGAAGAAGATCCCATGAGCGCTCCCCTATGCCATCCATAATGGTACACTCTATCCATACACCACATCCTCCCTTCCGTGGATGTTCCACGGGTTTCACGTCTTTATCGTCATTTTAATAAAGTTAAATGGAGTGACGTTGCGATACTCGGGGTGCGTTGCATAAATCCTCGTAACTCAGAGAGGTGTAGCAGGTGGCGAGACGTAAGGAACTTAAAGATAACGAGCTGAAAACAGACGAACGATATGTCAATCTCTTTCTACACCGAACGGAAATAAAAGTATGAGAGCGGGAAGGCATGGCCTGAGCACTTCGAGCAGAGAGGACTGATTGGATTTAACTTAAAGAGAAAAAAATTGGAGCTTAACGGAAGAAGAAGATCCCATGAGCGCTCCCCTATGCCATCCATAATGGTACACTCTATCCATACACCACATCCTCCCTTCCGTGGATGTTCCACGGGTTTCGGCTAATATATATATATATATATATATATATATATATATATATATATATATATATATATATATATATATATATATATATATATATATATATATGTATGGTATCTGTAATCTGGTTCTCCAACCTAATGAGCGGACAACATGACGTCATCGCCATGCATGTCCACATTGCCTGCAAAGCTCCAGAGGAACCATCTAGCAGTGCGTCATTAAAAAACCACACACATTACGGATTATAAATTCAGATACTGTCACAAGTGCATGCAAAACTCAGTTACCGACCTGGTTTCGCCCTTGTTGGGGCTTCATCAGGGCAACGCAGTGAGGCTTCCATACACTTGTAACTCTGTGAACCTTTCGGTTTTTATATCAGTCACTATGCGACCTTCATATCATCAGTGGAGAACCGCCAGCAAGGTGTCCCATACAGCTGCTGCTGCACCTTGCTGGGAGCGATAAGCACCGCCTGCCACACGGTAACGTTATCTCTGGTATCCACTCATCATATGGAGTCGACCTGGTTGCAGTTGGGAGTTACTAATAATGGTATCTGTAATCTGGTTCTCCAACCTAATGAGCGGACAACATGACGTCATCGCCATGCATGTCCGCATTGCCTGCAAAGCTCCAGAGGAACCATCTAGCAGTGCGTCATTACGGATTATAAATTCAGATACTGTCACAAGTGCATGCAAAACTCACAGTTACCGACCTGGTTTCGCCCTTGTTGGGGCTTCATCAGGGCAACGCAGTGAGGCTTCCATACACTTGTAACTCTGTGAACCTTTCTGTTTTTATATCAGTCACTATGCGACCTTCAGTCCTTCATATCATCAGTGGAGAACTTCATATCATCATCAGGTGCAGCAGCAGCTGTATGGGACACCTTGCTGGCGGTTCTCCACTGATGATATGAAGGTCGCATAGTGACTGATATAAAAACCGAAAGGTTCTTATATCAGTCATATATATCAGTCACATATATGTATATATATATATATATATATATATATATATATATACATATATGTATATATATATGTATATATCTGTATATATATATATATATATATATATATATATATATATATATATATATATATATACATATATATCAGTCACTATGCGACCTTCATATCATATATATATATATATATATATATATATATATATATATATATATATATATATATATATATATATATATATATATATATATATATATACATCATAGACTCCTTTAGAGAAGGACTGGAATGTCCCATGCTTGGGGTTTGTAACTTGAGTCTGAAGGATTGACTTAAGTCCTGGGCTAAAATGACTTCTAGAAGGGCTAGAGACACGATCTCCGGGTCAAAATAGGGGTTTTTGAGGACGGCGAGTTCAATAGCGACATTTTCAACACCACCTGGGGTCATCTTCAAGGTCATATTTCAAGGTCAAATTAGTGAATTTTGGCAATTTTTGCCCGTTTTTTATTTTATCTTTATTTTTATACAAGATCGAGGCTCGTGAAAGAGCGAAAAACTAACTCATAAACGGTGAGAGGTGGCTGATTATAATAAGAGGCAAGTTTGTAGAGCTGTCCAAATTTAATATATATTGTCATATATCGTATAACACAAACATACAAACATACAGCAAATACACATTCGAATAATAACAATGCACCGTTTTTCAATAATATTTTGTAAAAAATGTCTATTACAACTATGTCTATGTCTATCACTAGTTGGAGAGCTATCGCTATTTGGAGAGCTTTTCTTGCCTCCTGAGGCATCCCACAGCCTTTTCTTTGTCACTGACATTGAGGACATGAGCTTTCAATAGAATGTTAGCTAAAGTAGTACATGCTGTATTATTACTAGCTAAAGGTGCATCTACAAAGGATAACAGCTCAGCAAAATGAAAGCGGCAACGCATTTTAGTCATGCCATGCAAATTATAGGCATTATGTACAAAAGACGGTTGACATAGTCGGCACACTCAGTCCACCTCTATTCAAATTATCTAGGAACTCAGATGACACCTCGTTACCATCTTCATCATCCATGATCTCCTCCATACTGGTGCTATCACCATATTTATGAACAAGGTATCTGGCCAAATAAACAACTTTATGCTTAAGGGCATCATCAGACCTAAAGAGTTCCTGAGTGTCATGAGGAGTGATCTCGTCAGAGTTCACTTCGCTCATCTCGATTTATGGAAGTACCACAATTCTTGTCGCAAACAAGCACACGAGAACTAGATTCTGGCATAATGTCATGCTTAACGAGTGTCTGCAAATTTGCAATTTTAGCTGCAGCCATAATGTCAACTACGTCAATGTAGAAGTTTCCACCGCATCTTTGCCTGGCTTGGCCGAAAAACTTTTCCAAGGCTTCATCCGCGAATATAGCAGGAAGAACGTAGTCAAAGTCTTTCTCTGCCAGAAGCAATTTGGCAGCATCCACATTATTACGTGTGGACACAGTGAAGGCTTCAGCAGTTTGCCGAGTTAGCTTCAGCTTACGACCACCACCTCCTTTCCATGCGCAGGTAGATATAATTTGGCAGGCCTCCTCCAGCCGAGTGAAACTTGTACAGTCTGCTGTCCAAGGCTGTCTGGATTCATCGCACAGATGGATAGCTGAGAAACGGTCTTTCACATTCATCATCTTGAACCACTCACTCATTGTCTGGGTGAGAATGATGGTGCCTTCACTGATGCCCAGTGAATCCTTGAAGGTCTTTAAGGCAGCGACAGTCTTGTCATTGAACACCTGACATACCAAGGGTATGCTCTGGCGTTGAAGGTGCTTGGGGAAAACAGCGGTGTGCGTCAGCTTGGTTAAGCGAATAGGAGTAGCTCGGTCGATCTCATAAAGCTTCCGAATATCACTCCAGTAAGCTTTGTACTCATTGCCATGTACGACAAATGAGAGTGTCTGGCCATCAACAGTAATCCAGTTGTTGCGAACATTTTTGAAGATGTGCACGTAGTCGTACACTAAGAACATAGATTGCTCTTGAATCGATAGCACTTGACAACTTCCCTGTCCTCCAAGTTTTGAATAAACACTGCGATTGGTATTGCAATTGTCACATATCAAAGAAATCACAGTACCGCCAGCACCAACTACAGCTGAGGCAGCTTCGATGAGGAGTTCCTTCAGCTGATCGGCAGTTAGTTTTTTGCAGGACAAAACGCGTAGAATATAGCGTGGACCACCAAAATGGCAGGCAACTTCAACAACCATAGCATGTGAAGCAAGCATTTCATGGTCACCCCCCACTGCAGCATTTTGAGCGTATCCTAGAACATGCCCTCCAGAAAATCGCAATGTCTCGACCAGCTTTACCTCGTCAAACATTAAATTGACCAAACGCTGCTGCGGCTTAAGCTGGTTGAACAACGTTTTGAGGTTGGAGTCCTGCAGACTACTAGAAAGCACCTGTTTTACCTTTTTTGTTGATTGTAGAATGATTAAGCCGGATCGACGAATCATTTTGTATGCACTGGGTGATATGTTGTGAAGCTGCATTGCGAAAATCATAGTATCGGTATCAAATCGGCGACCATCAGGAGGTATGAACACATGCCGCAGCTGCGACAGAAGGAAGGTTAAATGAGGAAGCTCGTGTGCCTCAGTCATCTTGCAGAGCTGGCTTATTACGTGCTGAAGAATTTCCTGGCTTGTGTACTCATAGGTGTTTACCTGGTCAGTTATGGATCTAATCTGGGACCGTTTTGAGAGCAAGCTGTTCTTTTGCAAAGGAAAAAGTCGTTTGGGCACCTCAATGCCATCTTTCTCAACTCTATTCAGGAATAGGAATCCAAAAGGTGAGCTGACTTGTTGGAAATGAAAGAACTGCCTGACAGTTTGTCCAGTAGCGTCAGTTATTGATAGGTACAGGTTTTTCTGGTCTTTTATGACGTTAAAGCCAGGAAAATAGGAGCTGATTTTGGCGCAGAAGTGGTCGAAATCTTGGATCTTGTCTGCAGCCTCAGCAGCTGCATGCACCTTCTTAGTTCTTGATTCTGATGTAGCAGATGATGTTGGGCGTGGGGCTGAAGTAACCTGCTTCAAAACTGATTTCGGTAATCCAGGAAATATTGATGGGGGTTCTTTGGGTCGCTTGCCACCCTTAACTGACACCCATTTACAATTGAAATGTGTCTCACAAATATATATCTCCTTCAAGCGCCTCAAGCTTTCTTTCTCATTCGGCATTGCCAATATCCATCTCTCCCTCTCCTCAGGATCTTTTGGGAAGGATAGGACCTTTACATAAGACATCCCATCATAGTTTCCTTTACAACCAAAGCAGCTGCAACGACGTGGCATCTTGTCATGAAAGCAGGAAACAAAACAAAGATCCTGTGAGATCACCAGCTGGACAGTTTCTGAAAGAGAAGAGAAACGTATTATTTTGCTGATTTCCGATATTAAATGTGAAATATCACAATTAATTTTAAAATAAATAATAATTAATACACAAATCAAAAAAATTAAAAACAAAATTGTTTAAAAATAAAGTTGCCAAATGGAAAAAAATAATGTATATTCAAATCATTTTTTCGAGGGAAACTAATCTGTTATAATACAGACTATTATATTTTATTTATTTATTTATTATTTTATTACATAAATTACATGTCATATGTCAATTCCATTCCAATCCATCCAATAGTAAAGTGCTGTGGTATTTGCATAGAAAACGAGGCATTCATAGAAAACGAGATAGAAAATGGGAACTCAGACTCAAGTTACAAACCCCGAGGTCGTGACGTTCCAGTCCTTCTCTAAAGGAGTCTATGATATATATATATATATATATATATATATATATATATATATATATATATATATATATATATATATATATACTGTATATATATACTGTGTATATGCATAGGTTCACACAGAGGTTTCCGTTTGTTTCCACACATTTTCCGTCTCCCTGATCCTCACGATATATTTCTTATTTTTTTCAGTTTCCATTAAGTTTGTTTCAGTAGCTTGATGCATAAGCTTGATATCCTTGTAGGAAGGACTAGATTGGCTGTATGCCTCCATCGCCAAGCAAGCACATTTTCTCTCCAAAATAGTTTTCCTTATGAAGATGTCACTAAAACTGGGAATAAAGTTGCTGCTTTTTATGCTCCTTCGCACTGTGGATTATGTCAACATTAGAATCAACATGTTGCGTTAGTTTGACTTTACACCTTGTTTGTTCTATGGTCAGCAATTTATATGACTTCACGCCCTTTTTTTTCAGATAATCATGGTCCGGCTGCAGAGAGTGACCTTCCTTGCTCTGCACAACTATTTGGGTCTCACCAATGAGCTGTTCTGTGCGGTAAGTAACTGTGTTGAGGATGTAATTAGCCCGTCCCCTGCGCAGCAGGAGACAATGTGTCTGTCTCTGTGTGTGTGTGTGTGTCTGTCTGTGTCTGTCTGTCTGTGCCATAACCTTTTTACCATTTGAACTATTGTCATGAAATTTTCAACAAACCTTTATTATGATGATACAGAGAAGGCAAATTAATAATTTTGTCAAAAGGTCAAAGGTTAGCATCACATAAAATCATAAATTTTCATCCAATTGACATGAAATTTCAATTTACCATTTGAGTTTTGTCATCAAATTTTCAAAAAAAGCTTTATTATGAGCATATGGAGAAGACAAATTGATTATTTGGTCAAAAGGTCAAAGGTCAGCATCACATAAAATCATCAACTTTCATCCAATTGACCTGAAATTTTAAGAATTTGCATATTGGGTCACATAATTGGTTCACCAATCAAATGCAAGAGCTCGATTGTTTTTTGTTTGTTTGTTTTTTTAGATCAAAAGGTCAATGTTGCATAAAATCATCAATTTATGTCCAATTGACCTGAAATTTTAAGAATTTGCATATTGGATCACAGAATTGGTTCAATCAAAAGCTAAAGCGAATTTTTTTTTTTTTTTTTTATATCTAAGGCTCAAAGGTCAAAGCTGCATAAAATCATCATTTTTCATTTGTATTTTTTAAAACTGTTTTCGGTATTTTGAGGATAAAGAAGAAGAAGAAGATGACTGAATACAAACGGATTTTCACATGCTTTCTAGTTTTCTTCTTCCTTTTTTTTTTCTTCCTGCACGATGATTTGACCTTTCTTTGTTGTGATGGTTGTGTAATATATTTTTAAGGCTTGTGCTTGTTGGCAATGTTGTGTTAACCAACGATTGATGAAACCAACGATTGATGAATAACAATATTGTGTAAAACGAGTACTTTTGTGATTCTTGTATTATTATGACCATATATAGGGTGTTGCAAAATAAATGATACTTTTTCCCCCCAGATTGTATTGACCATATGTCCGCGATTTTTTAATTCAAATTTCGCGTGCGTCATCATGATGTGTCGCGCACGTTGCCTGCGTGTTGTCTCCGTCATATTTGCGACTAATGTTCGTGTCTTTGCTGAAATCTTTTAAAAGTCGACTTCAAATGGTTTCTGAAGCTAATGGTGGACATATTGACACGTATTAAACGTGAGTTTTTAATTTGTGAATGAAATAAAGTCTTTGGTTGGATTTTCATCTGATTGAAACTTCATTTCATCTTTGGGGAAAAAAGTATCATTTATTTTGCAACACCCCTTATAACTGTAAATTAATGTTCTTGCCTTTTTGTGGTGCAGAATATTAGAAACACCTCTTTGGCATGGAGTATGCCAATAAATAATTATCTGCAGAATTTAAATTTGAGTGTGCTCATTGGGCACATTCTAATCTTAGATGCTTTTTGCTTCCATTCTGTTGGAAATGTTTGAGAAGTTGCAGTGTTCTATTGTTAAAGTTCAAAGCTTTTGGTCAGATGAATCTCCAACTACTTAATCTGATGAGTCCAAAAAGAGTGAAACAGCTGTTCCTTTAATCCTTTCCAACACTTCCCCCTCCTCTTCCCTCCCGTCCCCCAGGTGCATTGTAATTGATTTGTTCATGCGTGTAAAAGGAGAATTTGTAGTATAATTTAGTTGGGCCTTTTTAGCGTTCCCATCTGAACCACGGGACTGTAATACAGCAAGCCCAGGTTCAAATCCTCTTTGTGACATTTATTTGTCCATTGTTTTTTTTGTATACAAGATCGAGGCTCGTGTAAGAGCTAATTATTGCCCTTAAACGTGTTTATTCTACTTGTTGTTCATGTCCAAGTTCTTACTTGAGCCTGACCAATGTAGAAAAGCAAAAGGTGGTTTCAGTAGCTTTCCTCTAATGAAAAACAATTGCTATTGTGTAAGGCAATAATTGTTTGTGTCATGTTAGTTGGAGAACACATCCATCGGTAAAATATACCATTGTGCATGCGTGTCGACATTGAAGTATGTTGTGCGTGACTATTGCAGGAAAGTCAGGCTATTCCCCTGACAAACCTGCACAGCCTTTCACCAAAGAAGAGTCCCATTCGACGGAGCTCAAAATGCAACACCAACTTGACAACCGTTGAGGGCGAGACTATCACAGGAGAGTCAGGTACGACAACCCATAGCTTGCATGGTGTACCTCGTAGAATTGCTCTGGCTTCCTTTGCGTGAGGATGCTTTTTATTAAATAAATTATTCTGCTCTGAGATGGTTTCTCTGTGAACACATTTGAACTTATTGTTAAGGTTCCCTTCGTGAGCGGATGCATTTCAATTGCGATTTGAGGTAGTTTCAATTTTGAGGTGCTATGAAACTGTTTTTCTTATCCGATACTTGCTGCTATGGTATTAATGTAAACTTCCGGTTCTGGCTTCCTTCGCTTATGGGTGTGTTTCTTTTTAACTCCGAGAGAACTTTCTCCAAAGTAAGTACACTTCCGGATTTGTCACGTTTGACTATTGTCCATTTTTTTTTTTTTTTTTTTTTTGTATACAAGATCGAGGCTCGTGAAAGAGCGAACATTAATCACACAGAAAGACAAACAGACACACAAAACAAATAACATCGGGAGCGGTAGACAAGATGGGGAGAGAGGGGGAAGGACACAAACACAACATTTGAGAGCAGGGACCGAGAGACATGGAGACATCGAGAGAATTGTGGGAGGGAGAGGGCTTTGGAGGGGAGGCATGGGAAGGGGGGGGGGTGGGTGGGAGAGGTATAAAACATATGGACACTGCCAAGACTTCCAGGAAAGAAGTTGGAATTTCAAACAAGGTGGATCTGGGGTGAATTAGTGGGGGTTGAAAAGATCAAGGTTTTGGATGGGGGAAGATAAGAGATGGTGGTGAACAGTTGTTTTGAAGACCTGGAGGGAGGAGTGTGATTGAAGTGAGTGTGGGAGTTTGTTCCAGAGGCGGGAGAAAAGAGGAATGAAAGAGTGAAGGTGAGCAGAGAGCCGAGATTTCGGCAGTTTAACCATCAGAGGGTGGCTGGCAGATCTTGTGCGACCTGTAGGAATATTTGGGGGACAGAGCACAGAGAGAGCTGGGGGAGCAAGGCCGGAGAGGAGTCGGTAGAAGACAGAAAGACCACCTACCTGCCTGCGGTGAGTGAGTGAAAGGCCCTCAGAGATAGCTTCATCGCGGGAGATTCCAATGATTCTGAAAGCTTTGGATTCAACAGCGTGAAGCCGAGCCAGGTGTGAGGCAGGAGCACCAGCCCATAGGGGAGAACAGTATTCCATTGAGCTGCGGATGAAAGCCTTGTATGTGGTGAGGAGCTCAGGTGTGCCTAGGAAGGACTTCGCACGACGGAGGATGCCCAGTCGGCGACTGGCTTTGGAGGCCAGCTTGGAAATGTGGTTTTCCCAAGAAAGATCATGGCAGATGGTGAGACCCAAAAGCTTGAGCGACAGAACTTCTTGGAGAGGATTGTTGAGAAAGTAGATGGGAGGGTTGTCCAGTCGATCTTTTCGGAGAGACATAGTAAGAGTGTGAGATTTGTCAGGATTGAAAGACATGTTCCACATGTTTGACCAGTCTGTGATTTTGTCCAGGTCTTCAGAGAGTGAGGAGGCTGCAGACTGCCGATCTGAGGGAAGAGGAATGGAGCGGCAGAGAGTGGAGTCATCAGCAAAGAGATACAGAGGATTTTCCAGAGAGTCGGAGAGATCATTGATAAAGACCAGAAAAAGCACAGGGCCCAGCACACTGCCTTGGGGAACTCCAGCCTGAACGGGAAGGGGAGATGAGAGAAATCCATTCAGGGCCACACGTTGACTACGACCAGAGAGGAAGTCCGCAAGCCATGCATGGAGATTTCCATGGATACCATAGGAGGAGAGTTTGGTGAGCAGAGCTGGGTGCCAGACCGTATCGAAGGCACGTGATATGTCAAGGGAGACAGCTCTGATTTCCTGTTTGGCATTGAGGACCTCCATCCATTGTTGAGACAGCAGAAGCAGCATGTCCAGAGTAGAGTGACCTGGTCTGAAAGCCAAAATTTCTTACATGCATTATAGATTTCTTACATGCATTATAGATTTACTACGTGTCCATTTCTATGCCGTCTCGAGCGTTTATTTTGTACATTCATATCGACTTCCTCAACTACGTGGTCTCGATCATGTATTCATACATAGGTGTAATCACTTATTCATTGATCTCAACCATTTCATTGCCAGCCTCTGTCGAGGTCTCCTTGACCGTAACGAGGCTTCCCTGATCCTCACGAGGTGTCCCAGGCCCTCACAACCCCTCTATTATTCTTCACGAGGTCTCGCTGACCCTCACGAGGTCTCTCAGGTCCTCACAAACCCTCCATAACTGTTAACGAGGTCTCACTGACCCTCACGAGCCCTTCCTGACTGCCACAATCTTCCTACCCCTTTATTTGTGTGTACACACATTGTTATTGTTAACGAGGTTAACCTTTATTTGTTAACAAGGTTAACGAGGTCTCACTTCACGGGGCCTCCCTGATCCTCACGAGGTCTCCCAGGTCCTCACAAACCCTCCATAACTCTTCACGAGGTCTCCCTGACCCTCACGAGCCCTTCCTGACTGCCACGATCTTCCTACCCCTTTATTTGTGTGTACAACTGCATGTGCTTGCGTTGGTGGCCTCGTGGTTTTCTATCAACCTTCTGCAAGTTTGGCTCTTTCTGCCCTCTGCTATCCCCTTGACCCTGTAGGTCTCATGCATTCATCTAGTAATTCACTTCCTGTTACCCTTCCCAAACCTCAAACGTCTTTGGCTGCTTACCTTCACTACTTTGTATACTTTCTCTTGTATGTGTAGTCGTCTCCCTGATTCTTCACACTGTACATATTTGAGCAATGCTGTAATACACTCTTCAACTTTGTGTTATTCACTCTCTGCTATGGATAAAATAGAAGGTATGAGCTCGACAGGGTTTACTCAACGACCATGATCATTAGCTTTCTTTCACAGCCGACTGCAAATGTCACAGCCAAGTCAATGTCTATAAATTTTTTTTTTTTTAAACACCTTTAGAGGCCATTTTTCCCCGCAAGCGGGGGTTGGCCTTTTTCGGGGACCGTGGTTGTTGTTGTTTTTTTGGTCCCCTTTTTGAAGCGATGTTTTACGGCCGGATGCCCTTCCTGCCACCAACCCTTTTTGTCGCCTTTTTACTACAAACAGGGAATTACCAGTGAACTGGTACTCAATTTGCCGACCTCGGAAGGATGACAGGCTGAGTCAACCCCCCTCGCGTTAATTCAGCGATCGACCGGGATTCGAACCCAGGATCCTAGGATCCTAAGCTGGCACCCTAGCCGCTAGCCCAACACCAGGCTTTGCCCAATGTCTATACAGTACTATAAAAGGAGTCGTGCGTTCGTGTGCGTGTGGGAGTTCCACCCATTGGTTGGACACTTCGCTCGACTCCACCAACAATATCTAAACTACGGCCACCAATTTAGGAACACTTTAGAATTTACCCTATAGAACCATTTAGAATTACCTTTTCTCTCAAGCAGTGCTTTTACTGCGGAGGTTACGCAGGTTTGTTAATATTTCCGACTAATTTCTCTTTAAAATGTGACTGGTTTCTGTGAAGTCGGTGATGGAATGATTGGGCAGCAGAAAGCGTTACATCTTCTGCTGTTTCGACGTGGGTACGCTCGTTTGCTTTTATGAGTGTGAGGAGGGTGAGAGTGAAGATGGGATAGAGTTGGTGGGGGTGGGGGGGGGGGGGGGGAAGGAGTGTTGAGGACTTTTTGTGGGAGGGGGGAGGTCATTTTGGGTTTGAAGGCTTGAGTGTGGGGGGGGGGGGGGGGGGGCGTCGATGTCTTTGGAGTGGGAAGGCAAGGGTGGTGAGGACTTGGAGTTGGGGTAAGGTTGCTGGCACAGCAAGCAAAGATGGGACATAGTTGTGAGGGGGAGGCTGAGACTTTTTTGTTGAGTTGTCACAATTGTGTATGGGTGCGTGTGTCAGTCACTTTCGGTGGTTGGCGGAGGGGGTGGGGAGAGGCTTAGACCGTTGCCACCTTATGTTTAATTTTCCTTGTGTGATCCTCTTTGCTTCCATGTTGCACTAATTAATGATGATACATTAGTTTTAATAACTACTCCCAGAAGTGCTGTTCTGTATCTTTGCAGATGGAGAGCTGCCAAAGACCTCGCGAGTCCAAGGGAGTCTTGCTCGCTCGATCTCGATGCCAGTGGATATCAACAGTAAGGATCTAAGTAAGATTACGGATTCTGCTATTCTCTAATATGTCATCACTTTGGGACTTTTTCTGACTTTCCCTTGTTTTAAATAAAAAACGTCAATGATATTTATCATCTGATAAATAAAAGTATAAAAGATAAAGCGGTCCCTCGAGCGACAAGGCTTGCTTCGATCTCTCCACGGCATCAAAGTTTGAGTGTTTTCCCGTTTGTGTCTTTGTCAAATTTCTGCTGGGTATTTTGTTGTGTGTGTGTTATTGTGTGTTTCTACTTCGTTTTGGTTTTGTAGTTGTTGCAAATTTTTGTGTAATTAGTCGTTTTTTTGTTCGCGCCTCGTGCGCGCCTCGTGCGGCCTGGTCTCTCCAGGCTCCCTCCCCCCTGTCAGTATTTTGTGAATATAAGTTCTTTCCTTCATAGTATTTGCTTGTTTCTTTGATTTTCTTTTCTCCCCCCTACCTCTCACGAACATCTTACCCTTTGTCCAGCGTTTTGAAAACAGAACAAACAAATAAACAACAACAAAAAAAAATTCTATATTAATTCTTTCTCTCCTCCCGGACACGTGCTCGTTCGCTCTCCTCCTCGTCTTGACTTGTGCCCCGGCCCCTATATCTCGTTTTTCTTCCACCTCTGCTCCTGCTTTCTCAAATCCACGTTCTCCCTTAGAGACTTTTCCCAGATTGTTTTTCATGGTTTTGTTTAAATATTATTTAAATATGTTTAAACCGCAGCCGTGATGCTGACGCCACCCTCCCCCCCCCCCCCCCCCCCCCCCCAGAATTTGCATGTTTTAAACGTTTCCCAGTGTATACCCTGGATTAGAATAGGTACACCGTATCCCTGCGTGTCGTAAGAGACGACTAAGAGGTTTGGCGTCAGGAAGGGCATCCAGCCATAAAAACATTGCCTCAAAAAGAGAACCATGACAATTACAACTACATATGGGCAGGGTACAGCCCGAAGTAGAGATCGGTTTCTGAGGTTTGGGACATGGAATGTAGGGACAATGACAGGGAGATCAGGAGAAGTGGTGGAAGTATTGGTCAGAAGAAGAGTGGACATATGTTGTGTGCAAGAGACGAGATGGAAGGGAAGTGGTGTGAGAATGGTGAAGGGTAGGCAGGGACAGAAATACAAGTTTATGTGGCAAGGGTGCCTGGAGGGCGTGAATGGTGTTGGTGTCCTGTTTTCTGAGGAGTTTGTAGACAGTGTGGTGAGTGTGACTAGAGTGAGTGATAGGTTGATGATGGTGAAAATGATGATTGGAAAGCTCTTGGTGAACGTCATCTCGGGATATGCTCTGCAGATTGGTCGAAGCGATGAAGAGAAGGACAAGTTCTGGTGTGCGATAGAGAAGCTGATGGAAAACGTGAAAGATGAGGAAGTTGTTGTGGTAGGAGGAGACCTAAATGGACATGTGGGAAGGAGTATGGATGGTTTTGACGGAGTTCATGGGGGTTACGGATTTGGTGTGAGAAATGGAGAAGGTGAAAGGATTTTGGAGTTTGCTGATGGAGCTGATTTGTTGATTTGTAATACTCAGTTCCAGAAAGAGGATGATAAGCTTGTTACATCCACGTCAGGTGGGTCGACGACAACCGTTGACTAGCTGATGGTGCGTAGGCGAGATAGGGGGCACCTCCGGGACACAAAGGTGATCCCGGGGGAGGAGGCTGTTTCACAGCACCACTTGGTTGTCTGCGACATAAGGGTGAAAGGTGCGAGGAGAGCTCGGCGGGTGAAGTACCAACCGAGAATGAAGGTGTGGAGGTTGAAAGAGGTGACAGTAAGGGAGGCATTAAAAGAGAGGCTGAGTATGGTCAAGGATGATGTGGTTGAGCTTGAAAGTGGTTGGATGTCAATGAAAGATAGTCTGTTGGGAGCCGTTGGTGAGGTATGTGGATGGACAAAAGGACCACCGAGGCACTCGGAAACATGGTGGTGGGATGATGAAGTTGGAAAGAGGATTGACGAGAAGAGGAAGAAGTTCACGGAGTGGCAGAAGGCGAAGGGTACGGGAGCAGAAACAGCAGAGCATGAAAGTTATAAGGCAGCCAGGAAGGCTGCAAAGAAAGAGGTAGCAAAGGCGCAGGAGGCATGGAGGAAAATGTTCGGAGAACGCTTGGATTCGGAAAAGGGTCAGAAAGCAGTATTCAGGATTGCAAAGCAGATAGCGAAAGAGTGTGTGATGTGATGGGGGTGAGTTGCTTGAAGGATGAAGTGGGACAAATCGTTGTCGACCCAGATGGAATTAAAGATGGAAAAGATATATGGAAATGCTGTTGAACACAGAGAATGAATGGAATGGCAACATAGAGAGTAACCCAGTTTTAGGACCGGCAGAGAAGATAACTGAGAAGGAAATTGAGGAAGCTATAAAAGCAATGAAGGGTAGAAAAGCGGGAGGGCCGACGGGAGTTGTGGGAGATATGTTGAAGGCAGCAGGAAGTTTGGGTGTGAAGAGAATGACAGAGATCTGTAATCTGGTGGTGAAAGAAGGCCGCATTCCAGTGGATTGGGAACTGAGTACCCTCGTCCCTCCATACAAGGAGAAAGGTGACCCTCTGGAGTGTGGCTCGTACCGAGCGATAAAGTTATTGGAGCATGGAATGAAGGTATTGGAAAGGGTGTTGGAGAGGAGGATAAGGAAGAAAGTGAAGATCGACGAAATGCAGTTTGGATTTATGCCAGGAACACGAACGACAGATGTGCTTTTCATTGTGAGGCAGTTGCAGGAGAAGTACATGGAGAAGAGGAAGAAGTTTTTTCTTGGGTTTGTTGATCTGGAGAAAGCATTCGATAGGGTTCCACGCAAAGTATTGACATGGGCATTAAGGAAGTTAGGAGTGGAGGAATGGTTGATCAGAGTAATGATGGCAATGTACAAAAGAGCGCGCACAGCTGTAAGGGCGAAGGACGAGAACAGTGGTGAGTTTGAGGTGAAGGTGGGAGTGCATCAGAGGTCGGTACTAAGTCCACTACTATTTGTAGCTGTGATGGAGGTGCTGGCTCAGAACGTAAAGGAGGGTTTACCGTGGGAGTTGTTTTATGCAGATGATCTGGTGTTGATTGCGGAAAGTATGAATGGACTGAAGGAAAAGATGAACAAGTGGAAGGAATGTATGGAGACAAAAGGTCTGAAGGTGAATATCGGAAAGATGAAGGTGATGGCAAGTGGTAAAGCATGTGGTGAGGTGGAAAGAACTGGGAAGTGGCCCTGTGCTGTGTGTAGGAATGGTGTCGGAGTGAACTCCATTCAATGTACAATGTGCGCTGAGTGGGTTCATCAAAAATGCAGTGGTCTAAGAGGGTCATTAACCAGTGTGGCAGCTACTTTCAAATGTAAGGTGTGCACAGAGGGATCTGCAGATGGAGGAAATGTTGAGTTGGATCTTGGAGACGGCGTGAAGCTGGAAGGTGTGAAAACATTTTGCTACCTCGGAGACATGCTGAATGGAGAAGGTGGATCAGACTCGGCAACGGTTGCTAGAGTGAGATGTGCATGGAAGAAGTTTCGGGATCTGAGTGGCGTGCTGATGATGAGGGGCTGAAAGGTAAGGTGTATGCTGCACGTGTGAGAAGTGTTATGATTAATGGGAGCGAGACATGGGTCATGAATGTAGAGCAGCAATGAAGGTTGGAAAGGGTGAAATGCGAATGGTTCGACGGATGTGCGGAGTATCGTTGAGAGAGAGGAAGACAAATGATGAATTGCGAAAGATGATGGGAATAGAGCCTGTGATTGATGCTGTGAAGAGGAACAGGTTGAGATGGTTTGGTCATGTGTTGAGGAAGGATGAAAGTGACTGGTTGAGAAGAGTGATGGAAATGAATGTAGAAGGAAGTAGAGGACGAGGGAAGACTGAGAAAGACTTGGCTAAAGATGGTGGAAGAAGAAATGCGGGCAAGGGGGTTAACAAGGAGAGATGCAGAAAATAGGGCAAAATGGAGAAGATTGTCATGGAGACCGCAAGGCTAACCCCCGCTCTAGTAGGGAAAATGGCCTAAAATGCATGTTGTTGTTGTTGTTGTTGTATATTTATCATCTGAGAGTTAGCAATTAGCAAATGTAACAAACATAGTGGCCTATGCAAATAGGTGGCAAATCATTGGAAGATGAATGGAAGAGTGGTCAGTATGGTTCTTTTATCTATCTATAATTCCAGTAATCTCTGTGTGTTTGTTTGTTTGTACGTTTGTACGTTTGTCTGTGACCGCTGTTTCTCGACAACCACGGGTCCGATATACTTTAAACTTGCCAGGTATATTGCTGGGGACCCGAGGATGTGCCTTTTCAAGGTTTCATATTAATCGGACAATTACTTACCGAGCTATGTCCAAAAAACGATTCAACCAATCAGAGAGCAGCGAGCTATCGCGTGTGCCGAACGTGGCGGACACACTCTGCCTCGGATGGCACATTTGAGAGCGTATTCATTTATTTCACGTTTGCAAACTATGTTGCCGCTATGTTGGCGTTAAACTATGTTTTAAAACTAATAAAAACCATTTCATCTAAATAGAGGGGGGGGGGGGGGGGGGGATTGTCACTGTACTCGCAAGCCGTTCGCCGTTCGCTTTGGCGTTGCGAATGGACCAACACATTTCATGGACCAAACCATTTCATGTAAAGCGTTCGCCGTTCGCTTTGGCGTTGCGAATGAACCAAAACATTTCATGAACCAAACCATTTCATGTAAATAGAGGGGGGGATATAATTTTAGATATAGATATAGTACGGGCATGCCCTAGTATTCACCAATGTGTGCAATGAGTGCTATACAAACATTCCGATACAATTTTTATCCTTTACCTGCTTTATGTTGAGCATGTAAAGCATGATGTTTTTGTGTTGTCTGCCCGTCCGTGCATCCTTCTGTGATTGGTTTTCGTTACCGTGATAAGTTGAGAACGGCTAAACGGTGCAGGTGCAGGTATGTAAAATGAGATAAGGATGAACTGATCAGATTTAGGGTCATGAGGTCAAGGTTCAGAGGTCATGTAAGGTAAAAATCCTATTCCCGCTGTAACCTGTGAACCAGTGATGGGATTTTGACCAAAGTTGGTACAAGTATGTATTATGATGCAAAGATGAACTGATTTGATTTTGGGTTCAAGAGGTCAAAGGTCAGAGTCTGTAACAGGTGTATTTCTTGAGAACACCTGAAGGGATCCAAGCCAAACTTAGTACAGATATGTATCATGATGCAAGGATGAACTGATTATGCAGTTGTGGCCAAAAATATTGGCACCCTTGCACGTTTTTCAAATAATGCAGCATTTCTTCCAGCAAATTGTTGAAATTAAAAATTATTTTGGTATCCACATATGTATTTCTTTGGTTTGCAGTGGAACAAAACAAAAAAAAGCTGAAAAAATTACTAAATCTTGCCTTATTCCACACAGGAATCCTAAACTGGGCCCGCACAATATTATTGGCACCTTTTAGAAGTTGTTCGAAATAATTAGATTTCAAGAAGGTGATTCTCCTTTACTTTGCAATTGAACTCACCTATGGTGATTTTCAGGTGCCTGCAATATAAAAATCACTCATTCAACCAGTTTGAACAGAGAAAAGGAGCCATTCTGCTGTTTTGTGTCACTGTGTGTACTGCAATGAGCATGGAGAAAAGAAAGAAAACCAGAGAATAGTTGGAGGATGTCAGACACAAGATTGTAGCCAAGCATGGATACTCTCAAGGCTACAAGTCCATCTCCAGAGATCTTGATGTTCCTGTGTCCACCGTACGCAATGTTATCAGAAGGTTTAAGGCCCATGACACTGTAGCCAACCTCCCTAGACGTGGCCACAAGAGAAAACTTGATCGAAGATTGCAGCGAAGGATTGTTCGAATGGTGGGGAAAGCACCTCAACCAACTGCCAAAAAGATGCAAGCTGACCTTCAGACACAAGGTACGACAGTTTCAATTCGCACCATTCATCGCCAATTCAATGAAAGCGTGTTCAATGGTAAGAGACCCAGGAGGACCCCACTGCTGAGAGAGAGACATATGTAAGAAAGCCTGACTGGAGTTTACCAAAACAAACCTGAACATGCCAAAATCCTTCTGGGAGAATGTCCTGTGGACAGATGAGACCAAGTTATTGTTTTTGGTAAAGCACATCATCTCTATGTTTACAGAAAACAAAATGAAGCCTTCAAGGAAAAGAACACCTTCCCTACAGTCAAACACGGAGGAGGTTCAGTGATGGTTTGGGGTTGCTGTGCTGCCTCTGGCACTGGTTGTCATGAATGTGTGCATGGCATCATGAAATCTGGACATTACCAATGCATTTTGGAGCGCAATGTTCAACCCAGTATCAGAAAGCTGGATCTCCGTCGAAGGTCATGGGTCTTGCAGTAGGCAATGACACCAAACACACTTCAAAAAGCACCCAGGAATGGTTCAAGACAAAACACTTGACTGTTCTGAAGTGGCCAGCAATGAGTCCAGATCTAAATCCCATGGAACACCCGTGGGGGAATCTGAAAACAGCAGTTGGGAGAAGGCATCCTTCAAATCTGGGAGAACTGGAGCAGTTTGCACAAGAAGAGTGGGCCAAATTGCCAGTAGAGAGCTGTAGGAAGCTCATTCATGGCTATAGGAAGTGCTTGACTGCAGTTATTTTGTCCAAAAGGCTGTGCTACCAAATATTAAGTCTCGGTTGTCAATAATTTTGTCAATGCCATTTCTTTTTTCTGATTTAAAAAGATATATTAAGTTCTGAATCAAAAACCAAAAGTTCTGTGATATTAACAGTGAAATAATGAATTGTGGAGACCAAATACCTTTGTCAATTTCAACTTAGTTTTATTGAAAATTGTGAGTTATTTGAAAACAGTGCAAGGGTGCCAATACTTTTGGCCACGACTGTATTTTAGGGGTGGTGAGGTCAAAGGTCAGAGGTCATGTTAAGAAAAAAATTATGTTACCCGGCCAGCTTGTGAACCGGTGATGGGATTTTTAACAAACTTGGTGTCAGTATATGTGATGTAAAGATGGACTTGGTATATGTGATGTAAAGATGAACTGATTTGAGTTATGGCATCAAGAGGTCAATGTTCAGAGGTCATGTCAGGTAAAATTGTGATAACTTTTTAACAACTGAAGGGATTTAAATCAAACTTGATACAAGTATGGATAATGATGTAAAGATAAATGGATTAGATTAAGGGTTCAAGAGGTCAAAGGTCAGAGGTTCCATTCGGTAAAAATTCTGCTACTGCCGTCAAAGAGTGCCTTTCTAGTTTTATGAAGATTATCTTTGTTTAGTCTCATTTGTTTGCATCCTTTTCTATGTACCGTTTGTCCTTTTGCTATAAACAAGAGCACTGTTCACTCACCGCTTATTGACATCCCGTCCTTGACTCTCCTCACCCTGCATTTCTTAGTGCTTCTTAGATTTCATTTATTTATTTTTTAAATAAATGTGCATTCCATTCTCACATTGGTACTGACACGCACTCCTGCTTTGTGACCACAGAGTCTGATTTGCTTGCATTCGCATCCACGGCCAGTGAGTTTCGCATGCCATGTTGGATATTGAATTAACTTATTTTCATCACCTCTTTATTTTAATGTTTTTAAGATCTTGCTAGTGTTACCTTTTTACAAAGCTGTACCTGTGCTTTGGTTAGGATAGTGTCTCATTCAGAAAAAGAAAAAAATTGATTATAAAACGATGCTCTATATTTCAACATGCTTTTAAAATACCTTTGTTACCACTATTGCCGCTCTGTTGTACCACAGGTACCATCTCTGGATCCTCTCCGTCTGATCTGGAAATGGCATTTCAGCGTGCTGGAGTCTGCTTGCCCCCTTCAACAGAAGATCCGGCAACAGTCAATGTTTCCACGGTAATATCTTGGGTGGTAACACAGAACTTGAGTACCAGGCTCAAACATCAGCTTTCATTTTGTCAGATTATTTTTCCGATATAAGCTTAGAGAGTGGGTCCCGGTGTCCAGCCATCCATCTGGAAGTACGTCTGTCTGTTAACATTCGACTAAAGCATCTTCGCCTCAAAAACTACCCGACTGATATGGACCAAATTTGGCATGATGCATCAGGACAGATAGGTCTCATTGGGTTGTGCTCCCCATCCAGATGCACTCCCAATAAGTTAGGTGAAAGTTGGGGTTTGCCCCAAATATTGGTATTTTATTCAAAAATTTTCTTCTCAAAAACCACCAGACAGATACAGACCAAACTCGCCACGAAGCATCGGGCCCATGCCCTAACCTTAAGTTGTGCTCTTCATGGCCGTATCTCCTCCAGAAACGGGGTTATGGGCCCCTCCCCAAATCCCTAATTTTCACTAAAACATCTTCTCCACAACTACCTGAGCGATACGGACCAAATTTGGTTCAATGCATCTGGACAGTTAGTTCTCATGCGGTTGTGCTCCATATCCAGATCCGCCCATTTAAGTGGGGTAAAAGGGGTCAGGTCAGGTTAGGTATGGGAGCATGCGCCGGAGCAACGCGTCGCCGCATCCACTTTCTGACGGTAATTCAGGGGCCTCCATCTGCCCATCCCCCAGGGTGATGCCTGGCCCATCCCTATCTCCTTTGAGATGCCGATCAACCTGCTGCAACCACGAGGCACCCGGTCGGCCCGTTGGCCTCCTCCAGTCACGAGGCTCCCTTGCTGAGAGCATCTGGTGAGCTGGATCAGCATCCGGAAAATGAGCCACATGCCCATACAGTCTCAGCTGACGCTCATGGACTACACAGGAAAAAAATCTCATCTGAGTCGCTCTCAGCAACCACTCGTTGGACACAAAGTCCGACCAGCGTTAGCCAAGGATTCTCCGAAGAGACTTGGTTCCAAAGGAGTGAAGAGAAGACTCATATTCTGGCCCTTGGTAAAGGTCCAAGTCTCACATCCGTAGAGCAAGACTGGAAGCACCAAGGACTTAAAGACTCTGACTTTCGTCCTCCTGCATAGATACCGACAGCGTCATACCCCATGATCCAGTGAATGCATGACTCCCCAGGCCCGACCCAGACGTCTATCAACCTCTGGCTCACAACATGTGGAGACATAAACAACACTGCCAAGGTAAGTGAATCTCTTCGTGAACTCAACATCTTCGCCACAAACGGGCACAGACAAGACAGCAGCATCCAAGATGTCATTGAAAGCCTGGATCTTGGTTTTGACCCAGGAAATCCGTAGTCCCAGCCTTCTCATTCAGTGCCTGTAGGGCCCCTGTAAGAATATCCAGCGTCTCCGCAAAGATGACTGCATCATCTGTGAAATCAAGGTCAGAGACCTTGACACTCCCAAACGATGCACCGCAGCCTGACCTCTCCGACATCCTCCCCAGAATCCAGTCCATACAAGCGCCGAAAATGTAGGAGCCAGTACACACCCCTGCTGAACTCCAGTGACAACTGGAAATATGTCAGAGATTGAGCCACCACACTTAACAGCACTCTCAGTACCAGAGTATAGTTCAGAGATCAGATTGATCAGCGTTGGTGCCACCCCACAAAGACAATGAATCCTCCGGAGGGCATCCCGATTCACCGAATCGAACGCTTTGCGGAGATCAACATAGGCTGCAAGCAGCCCCTGGCAAAACTCTTGCTTGAGTTTGTTGAAGACCCGAAGCGCAAGGATATGGTCAATCATTGACCTCTTTGGTGTAAAGCCCGACTGCTCTGGTCGCTGGTGCTCGAGCAGATGGCGGCGAACCCTCTCAAGAATGATCAAAGCAAAGACCTTGCCCGGCACCGAGAGTAGCGTCACCCCTCTAGTTGTTGCAGTCCTGGTGATCACCCTTCCCCTTCCAGAGGGAGACAACAAGGCCCATCTTCCAGTCAGTTGGGATGATGCCTGTGCTCCAAACAAAGCACAGAAATGCCTACAACGACTCAAGTGCAGCATTTTCACCAGCCTTGAGAAGCTCAGCATGGATGCCACAAGTCCCAGGAGCGCTTTGCCCCCCTTTCAGCCAGTTCACCGCCGCCTGTGTTTCCACAAGTGAAGGCTGTTCACAGTTAATTGGGGGAGGGGGGGGGGGGCAGCATTTGGGATAGCAACACCCCTGACATCCAACTCAACAGCCTGTGGGTCATCCTGGTACAGCCGCTCCAAGTAATCGGCCCAGCAGGTGTTCACTTCAGGCTCCTCTGTCAAGAGGCCACCACCCTCTGCTCTAACTGCGGTACACCTTGGAACAGGCTTAGAGGAATGCAATGCACGGATTCCTCTGTAAGCAGGACGAGAATCGCATGTCACAAGTGATGCTCTACCCTTCAAAGGTGGTTTTACTCCAAATATTGGTATTTCATTCAAAAATCTTCTTCTCAGAAACCGACAACAGATACAGACCAAACTCTTCATGAAACATAAGGACCATGCCATTAACTTAACTTGTGCTCCACATGACCGTACCACTTCAGGAATGGGGGCTATGGTCCCTTCAACCCACATCCCTCATTTTCACTAAATTGCCTTCTGCTCCCAAACTCCAGACTACCTGGCTGATTCAAACCAAATCTGACAGGATGCACCAGGACAGGTAGGTCTTCATGGGTTGTCGTCATCTGGATCTCCCTGCCCCCATGGCACCAAATTCAGTCACAGCGTTCAAAACTGGGCTTTGGCAAAATCCAATGAGGACCCCATTAACCAAAGTCGATTCCGTTTAAACAGGTGTGGAGGTTGAAAGAGGTGACAGTGAGGGAGGCATTAAAAGAGAAGCTGAATATGGTAGAGGATGATGTGGTTGAGCTTGAAAGTGGTTGGATGTCAATGAAAGATAGTCTGTTGGGAGCCGTTGGTGAGGTATGTAGATGGACAAAAGGACCACCGAGGCACTTGGAAACATGGTGGTGGGATGATGAAGTTGGAAAGAAGATTGACGAGAAGAGGAAGACGTTCAAGGAGTGGCAGAAGGCGAAGGGTATGGGGGCAGAAAAGGCAGAGCATGAAAGTTATAAGGCTGCAAAGAAAGAGGTAGCAAAGGCACAGGAGGCATGTAGGAAAATGTTCGGAGAACGTTTGGATTTGGAAGAGGGTCAGAGAGCTGTATTCAGGATTGCAAAGCAGATAGCGAAAGAGAGGTATGATGTGATGGGGGTGAGTTGCTTGAAGGATGAAGTGGGACAAATCGTTGTGGACCCAGATGAAATTAAAGGAAGATGGAAGAGATATATGGAAATGCTGTTGAATGCAGAGAATGAATGGGATGGCAACACAGAGAGTAACCCAGTTTTAGGACCGGCAGAGAAGATAACCGAGAAGGAAGTTGAGGAAGCGATAAAAGCAATGAAGAGTAGAAAAGCGGGAGGGCCGACGGGGAGTTGTGGGAGATATGTTGAAGGCAGTGGGAAATTGGGGTGTGAAGAGAATGACAGAGATCTGCAATCTAGTGGTGAAAGAAGGCCGCATTCCAGTGGATTGGGAACTGAGTACCCTCGTCCCTCTATACAAGGGGAAAGGTGACCCTCTGGACTGTGGCTCGTATCGAGCGATAAAGCTATTGGAGCATGGAATGAAGGTATTGGAAAGGGTGTTGGAGAGGAGGATAAGGAAGAAAGTGAAGATTGACGAATTGCAGTTTGGATTTATGCCAGGAAGAGGAACGACACACGCGCTTTTTATTGTTAGGCAGTTGCAGGAGAAGTATATGGAGAAGAGGAAGAAGTTGTTTCTTGGGTTTGTTGATCTGGAGAAAGCATTCGATAGGGTTCCACGTGAAGTAATGACATGGGCATTGAGGAAGTTAGGAGTGGAGAAATGGTTGATCAGAGTGGTGATGGCAATGTACAAAAGAGCGCGCACAGCTGTAAGGACGAAGGACGGGAACAGTGGTGAGTTTGAGGTGAAGGTGGGAGTGCATCAGGGGTCGGTACTAAGTCCACTACTATTTGTAGCTGTGATGGAGGTGCTGGCTCAGAACGTAAAGGAGGGTTTACCATGGGAGTTGTATGCAGATGATCTGGTGTTGATTGGAGAAAGTATGGATGGACTGCAGGAGAAGATGAACAAGTGGAAGGAATGTATGGAGACAAAAGGTCTGAAGGTGAATATCGGAAAAACGAAGGTGATGGCAAGTGGTAAAGCATGTGGTGATGTGGAAAGAACTGGGAAGTGGCCGTGTGCTGTGTGCAGGAAGGGTGTCGGAGTGAATTCCATTCAATGTACAATGTGCGCTGAGTGGGTTCATCAAAAATGTAGTGACTTGAGAGGGTCATTAACCAGTGTGGCAGCTACATTCAAGTGTAAGGTGTGCACAGAGGGAGCTGCAGATGGAGGAAATGTTGAGTTGGATCTTGGAGACGGCGTGAAGCTGGAAGGTGTGAAAACATTTTGTTACCTAGGAGACATGCTGAATGGAGAAGGTGGATCAGACTCGGCAACGGTTGCTCGAGTGAGATGTGCATGGAAGAAGTTTTGGGAACTGAGTAGCGTGCTGACGAGGAGGGGAGTGTCGTTGAAGCTGAAGGGAAAGGTGTATGCTGCATGTGTGAGAAGTGTTATGATTTATGGGAGCGAGACATGGGTAATGAACGTAGAGCAGCATCGAAGGCTGGAAAGGGTGGAAATGCGAATGGTTCGGTGGATGTGTGGAGTATCGTTGAGACAGAGGAAGACAAATGATGAATTGCGAAAGATTATGTGAATAGAGCCTGTGATCGATGCTGTGAAGAGAAACAGGTTGAGATGGTTTGGTCATGTGTTGAGGAAGGATGAAAGTGACTGGTTGAGAAGAGTGATGGAAATGAATGTAGAAGGAAGTAGAGGACGGGGAAGACTGAGAAAGACTTGGCTAAAGATGGTGGAAGAAGAAATGCGGGCAAAGGGGTTAACAAGGAGAGATGCAGAAAATAGGGCAAAATGGAGAACATTGTCATGGGGACCGCAAGGCTAACCCCTGCTCTTGCAGGGAAAATGGCCTTAAAATGCCTGTTGTTGTTGTTGATTCCGTTTAAACAGTCCCTACGTGATCCCGCTTTATCGGTCCTGTCTCTGGGCTCTCCTGCTGTTTGGGGAAATAACCCAACCATCGGGGCTATTGGACTCAAATTTGGTACGTGTGAACAAATGCTTTGTGATTATTTTATGTCCTGTTACAACAGCGGAGTGTGAGTTATTCCCCACCCTGTTCTCTTTAATAACAATTACTAGGTCATCTAATCTCGATTATCGAAGTTACCCCCTGAAACTTCTGATCCCCACTCATCCCTTATTTACCAACCGGTTGCTCTGAAACCTGAAACAGACCTTCTACTCGATGGTCCGCAGGATCGCACCTCAAAGCCATCCTGTCATGTCAGCTCCTTATTGTTGATAATTGTGGAGGATATCCTGGGAAACAGGTGTAGCTAGTGAAGTGAAATGTTGAGGGTGTTAATATTCTGGTAAAGGATAAACAGTTTACCTTTTGTATCACACTGATAGGCCGGATCTGCATCCTGAACTCAATCAAAATCTTTTCAGCTTGTGCTTGTCACCTACCCAATTCATCCAGTAAGTTTCATCCAAATAGGTCTACAACATTTTGAAATACCATGCTATATATCGTTTTTGGCCTGATCTCTCAATGATGAAGAATCGCTTGAAAAATTAAAAAGACTCGTATCCAGATCCGGATTCGTACCTTCACCAAAATCTAATCAATTTGCCCTCGTCAAACATCCAACCTGTCCACCAGATTTCGTCGAAATCCGTCCATAACATTGAGATATCCTGCACACAAAAACAGACAAACAGGGGTGAAAACATAACCTCCGTCTACCTTTGGTGACGTAGTTCAATATTGCAGTAATAAAGATGATTGATGAAGACTACCTTTTTAATCAAATATCTGGCTGAGACTTCGTGTTTCTGATTCAACAAAATTCGCTGATTTGAGATATGTCCACACAGTTTAAAAGTAGTTTTTGTTTTAGTTTTTTTTTTGAAGTTATAAGCAAGCATGAGTCATACAAACCCAACTCGCTTTCATCCTGTGACACACTAATTATCATATAAATTGTCACCAGGGAGGAGAGAAGGAGCTGGATGTGCGTGGACGTCGTGTGAAAGTCCTCACCGAGCCTTCAGTCGTACATCATTATCCTGTTCGGAATGATGAAAAACACAAAGGTGATGAACCCACTGATGACAAAACTGTGTACGAATGTGACGACGGAATTGAAGGAATGGCATCCGGCGAAGGTGTCCCTGCGGCCTGGGGTTCTGGGACAGGTGCGTTTGAGTGGAGCAATGCACGACAGCTCGAGGAAATTATTGGGGCAGCCAAGAAAGATCTGCTGAATCTTGTCAATATAAAGGTACTGGTGGTTTCCACCTTTATACAGATGTCCTTTGCCAAGTTATCATTGTTTTTTTGAATTACTGTATAATTTATATGAAATATCATGATAAATGCATTTGCCAGTTTGAACAAAATTCTTCATCATTCAACACTTTTTGATTTTATTTGGATACCACCCGATGTCATTGCGTCTGAAAATCCTACCAAAAAGGAGAAATGGCAGTAATTATTGTCTCTTGACAACTCTTCTCCATATGCTCCACCTCCAACTCCCCCCCCACCCCCCAAAAAGGTTAAAAAAAAAGAAAAAGACATCACTGTGAAACTGGTCTTTGTATTTGCTGTGGAAGAATATTTGGCCATAACTATATCAAACACGGGCCTTGATTCACCTACAAAAAAAAAAGCAATTGCATTGAAGCATGTCGCAAAAAAAGAGATAACAATGGATGGAGGTCCTCAATGCCAAACAGGAAATCAGAGCTGTCTCCCTTGACATATCTCGTGCCTTCGATACAGTCTGGCACCCCGCTCTGCTCATCGAACTCCTATGGTATCCATGGAAACCTCCACACATGGCTTGCCGACTTCATCTGGCCGCAGTCAACGTGTGGCCCTGAATAGAATTCTCTCATCCCCCTTTACTGTTCAGGCTGGAGTTCCTCAATGCAGTATTCTGGGCCCTGTGTTTTTCTGGTCTTCCGACTCTGGAAAATCCTCTATCTCTTTGCTGATGACTCCACTCTCTGCCACTCCATATCTCAACCCTCAGATCGGCAGGCAGCAGCCTCTTCACTCTCTGCAGACCTGGACAAAATCACAAACTGTTGGGAGTTGAAACACAACCAGTTGGACATTGCTGGTATCCAGGAGATGGGGTGTCTCAACTCTGGCTGCACTTAGCAGGATATTGGTTGGGGCTTCTTGTGGTTGACAACCTCGGTCTGCATGGGATGGAATTGGTCTGTGGAAAGAGGGCAAGAAGCCATGGAAGAGGTCAAATGAAGATTGGGAAACCGTCAACGAGAGGCTCCTGCAATCCTTCTTTTCCATTCGTGGGTTGGAGAAAGATGATGGTACTCATGTTTACATTTCAACCCTCAGAAGACAAACATCCATAATGGACCACAACAAGGCAGTGGAGACTCGAGTTTTCTATTCCTACCTTTTCTTCACCATTGGCCAGATCACTCCTGACTGGTCTTGCTGGGAATTTCCAATGTCTGGGATTTCCACATTTGCAACTGGAAAGAGGCACAATTTGTGCTTTGGGGTTGACGAGTGTAATGATAACAAGACAAGGCTCCTGCGCATGATCATGTTTTTCTGAGCTTGCAATAATGAATACCTTTTTTTCCACTGTCACATCCATATAATAATTTTGGGTGTACCAAATCAAATCAAATAACCGTTCCTTTCACGCTATGATGCACATAGGGCTGCCAAGGCAGTTTCATTGGCTAAGGAGTACAATCCTGGAGGGGTCGCCACCTCGACGCAGGATACCCGAATTGCTTATTATCTCAGTAAGCTGGTACTCATTTTGCTGACTTTGGAAGGACTAGGGCATGCCCGTACTATATCTATATCTAAAATTATATCCCCCCCCTCTATTTACATGAAATGGTTTGGTCCAAAGCGAACGGCTTGCGAGTACGGTGACAATCCCCCCCCTCTATTTACATGAAATGGTTTGGTCCAAAGCGAACGGCTTGCAGAGTTTGGTAAAGAAATCGCCATAGCATGCACAAACGCGCAGGAAAGCGAAAGAATCGCAAATTAGTTTTAATTAGTTTTAAAACATCGTTTAACGCCAACATAGCGGCAACATAGTTTGCCAACGTGAAATAAATGAATACGCTCTCAAATGTGCCGTCCGAGGCAGAGTCTGTTCGCCACGTTCGGCACACGTGATAGCTCGCTGCTCTCTGATTGGTTGAATCGTTTTTTGGACATAGCTCGGTAACTACTTCTCCGATTAATATGAAACCTTGAAAAGGCACATCCTCGGGTCCCCAGCAATATACCTGGCAAGTTTAAAGTATATCGGACCCGTGGTTGTCGAGAAACAGCGGTCACAGACATACAGACATACAAACATACAAACATACAAACATACAAACATACATACATACATACATACACACAGAGATTACTGGAATTATAGATAGATGACAGGCTGAGTCAACCCACCTGGTGTTAATTCAGCAGCATGACAGGGACTCAAATTCAAGACACTGAGATCTTAAGCCAGCCGCCATAACAAACAGTTAAGCGCACACCAGCTTGGGTGCACCAAATACCGAAGCTTTATCACCTACTAAACGATGTCATTGTGGCTCCGTGGCTACGAGTCCTATTCTTCTACTCACCCGCATACAGGAAGTGACCTCTAAACCAATCAAATGTGAATGCTGACGCATACATGCAGAGGTTCATTCAGTCACACACCACTGTTATAAGATTGCTGGTCTACCATTGCTCAAGAAAATGAAGACGCCTTGGCATCCCATGATCCAAGGCCCTCCTCAGTCATCATTAGGGTTAACTGCAGAGGATCCTCAATTTGCATCATAAACAGGAAAGCCGGAGAACCAGTGTTGGACCCACTGGAACAGCTGCGATGCTTCACAGAGCACTTCCATGGGTTCTTAACGAAGGGTGTTAATATTTAGCTGTTTTTGGCATCAAAGGACAAACAGAGGTTTGCCTGAGAGGGAGGGCCGGATGCCATAGGCAAATTGCAGAGGGCCAATCAAAGCCTCCACATGATCAGAGAAGCAAGTGTTAATGGGGTCCCTCCCTCGTGAGCTGCTGCAGAGAGGTTGACAATCCATACTCGATGCCTCGCATTATATCATCAAGGATGGTAACAGCCAATGTGGCATCTCACTTCTCATACCAGAGCAAATCCCAGACAGGACAATCCAACATCACCCTGCACAGTACACATGAATCGTGACTTGGGGAGCTGAAATATTGTTTTAGCTCAGTTTAGGCCGATGTGGTTTCCATTGCCTCTGCCAACTGCCAGGATATCTAAGAATAAAGCATGTGCGCCAGTAAAATGTTTTTTGCCTTTTTGTTTATTGTGCATGCAAATATAAAATGCATGTATTTATTGTTTCTTCATTTGTCGCCAGGATCCTTCTTTGTTAGATGGCCGAGTTACTTTGCATCATGTTGGAGCGGGTGCTGTGGTCGCTAGACAAGGAGACCAGGTATGTATTATTCGTGTTTGTATTCGGTGCACTATTCACTGACTCTGTGTTTGGTTGTCGATTTATTTATTTGAATTGTTGCTTTTATTTCCATAATTTATTTTCCACTGGTACTGAGTTTGTCTGATAACTTAATATTTTGATTATTTTTCTGCATTTTTCCACAAAATACTGTTTACCATCACAAAGATTGTGGATTTGTAAACTCATTTCCCTGACATTGTTCTATCTCCGTTTCTCACATTTCCACCTCCCTTTCTCTTCCTAATCCCCTTTTCCTTTTTACCCATTTTGTTTAAAATTAACTCCCCAACCCTCTCCTCTCTCACCTCTCCTGTATGAATGAATGAATGAATGATCGTTTTAAGGCCATTTTCCCCGCTAGAGTGGGGGTTAGCCTTGCGGGCCCCATGACAATCATGGTTCCCTGTTTGAGGCAATGTTTTTATGGCCGGATGCCCTTCCTGACGCCAACCCTTGGTCACGCTCTTACGATGCGCAGGGATACGGTGTACCTATTCTAACCTGGGGTACACACGGGGATTATTCATCCCAGCAAGCTGGTACTCAATTTGCCGACCTCGGAAGGATGACAGGCTGAGTCAATGACAGGCCCTGGCGTTAATTCAGCGATCGACCGGGATTCGAACCCAGGATCCTAGGATCCCAAGCCGGCACCCTAACCGCTAAGCCAACACCAGGCTATGGTGTTGCACTAAGCCAACACCAACACCAGGCTCCTATGTTATCATTTTTACCGCTGCCACCGAAGGTGGACGGAGATTATGTTTTCACCCCTGTATGTTTGTCTGTCTGTTTTTTGTTTGTTTGTCTGTGAACAGGATATCTCAAAAAGTTGTGGACTAATTCAGACGAAACTTGGTGGACAGGTTGGGTGTGTGACAAGGAAGAATTGATTCGATTTTGGTGATTACCCGAATTCGGATCTGGATATGAGAATATTTCAAGTTTCCTTCATCATTAAATGATAGGGCCAAAAACGACATAGAATTATATTTCAAAACGATGTAGACTGATTTGGACAAAACTTGGTGGATGCATTGGGTACGTAACAAGAACAAGCCGATTCGATTTTGGTTAACGTCCAGAACCATATCTGGCCTATCTGTGGGATACAAAACGTAAACTGTTCAGCCTGGTGGAATTTTGCATGCTAATGAGTTCTGTTCTTGTTAATTTTTGTTTTTAAAGCCACCATTGGTGTTGACACACACACACATATATACATATAAACTAAACTGGACTTTCTCTGTCTCACTGAAACCTGGCAACAACCTCTGGACTACTTCTCACTCAACCTCACTACACCCAATGGATATTCATACATCAATAAACCACGCTCGGAGGGCCGAGGTGGTGGAATTGCCGTAATTCACCGACAGGACATCAAGACCAGCCTCATCTCCATCTCATCTGCTCCATCATTTGAACACCTGGCTTTTAAACTCTGGTCACACACAGTCAGTCATGGCAGTCGTCTACCGCCCTCCCAAACCACACCCATCATTCCTGTCTGACTTCTCTTACTTTCTGACCCAGCTCTGTTCTTTCTCCCCCTCAATCCTCCTCCTCGGTGATTTCAATATCCACATGGACTCCACTGACTCCACAATAACCACTGACTTCACTGATTTACTCACCTGCTTTAACCTCACTCAACATGTCAACTTTTCTACCCATAACCGTGGTCACATTCTCGACCTTGTCTGCTCTACTGGACTAATTTTGCACCATCTCTCTAGCTCCGACCTCACCCTCTCTGACCACTTAGCCATCACTATGACCATCAACATCCCCACCCCAGCACCAAGGCATTATCGCATTATCAACTTCCGTAAGCTAAACTTTCACCTACCTCATTCTAGTCCACCCTCTCTGAAAAAATATCCACTTCTCCCTTCGTTGACCTCGACACCCCTTCTGACCTCACTGACTACTTCAACCACACTCTCTCCTGCCTCGACCAGCTTGCGCCTATAAAAACCAAAACAGTTTCTTTCACCCATTCTGCTCTCTGGTTTACCCCTGAACTCCGCCTGATGAAAACTCGTGCTCGCCAACTTGAAAGACTCCGCAATAAAACAGGTCTCACAATTCACTCCCAAGCCTACAAGGACCACCTGCAGCACTACAAAGATGCCCTCTCCTGCGCCCGCTCCGCCTACTACTCTCAAATTATCACAATTTTAGATTTGAGAATTATCACAAATTATCTAAGAACCCCAGAATGTCATCACGGGACCTACAGGTAGCTCTTGCCACTGTTGATGTCAAAGTGCATGAGTCTACCATTAGAAATAGGCTGCACAAATTTGATCTACATGGGAGGTGTGCCAGGAGGAAACCTTTGCTGTCCAGAAAGAACATCAGGGCAAGACTAAAGTTTGCCAATGAACACCTAGGCAAAGACCAGCACTTCTGGAACAATGTGCTCTGGACAGATGAGACAAAGGTAGAGCTATTTGGCCACAGTACCAGAAGACATGTTTGGCGAAAATCAAAGACAGCATTTGACCACAAGAACCTGATACCAACTGTAAAGCATGGTGGTGGAAATATTATGGTTGGGGCAGCTTTGCTGCATCAGGGCCTGGGCAGCTCACCATCATATAATCCACTATGAATTTTTCATTGTACCAGAGGGTGCTTGAGGTTAATGTGAGGCCATCTGTCAGAAAGTTGAAGCTCAACCGAAGGTGGACCTTGCAACATGACAATGACCCTGAACATACCAGTAAATCCACCAAGGAATGGCTGAAAAGAAAGAAATGGAGGGTTCTGGAATGGCCAAGTTAAAGCCCGGATCTAAATCCCTTCGAGATGTTGTGGGGGGATTTGAAACGAGCTGTGCATGCAAGAAACCCCTCAAACATCGCACAGCTGAAAGAATTCTGCATGGAGGAGTGGGCAAAAATTTCTCTCAGTCGATGTCAGAGATTGGTAGACAGTTATAAGAAACGCCTACTTGAGGTTGTTTCTGCCAATGGTGGCAATACCACCTATTAGAGCCAAGGGTGTACTTACTTTTTCCACATGCGAAATTTGCATTTATGTTTATTTAAATTATACAATGGACTACAAAATGTAAATGTTGCATGGTATTTGTTATATTATATCACCTTTATCTATCAATATTGTTGAAATGAAGATCAAATAGCTGTATGTTGAAATATGTTGAAAAAGTCAAAACTTTACATGGGGTCTACTTACTTTTTCATGTGACTGTATGAAAACCTACAAAAGCACTTCATTCAAGTTTCTACCTTGTTTAGTCAAAACGATATGTACATAAATACATTTCAGCCCGGCGGTGGTGGCCATCTTGGATTTCTCAATTCTGAGGCATTATCCGCCATTTTTGAGCTGGGCATACAGCAGATTTGAGTTCAGCACCCCTCAATACCCCTAAAAACATTGTGTGCCCTAAATTGACACGATTTGCCTTCAGCACTTTAAATAAGCACATTTTCAGAAAATTTTCCCAGTCTATTGCACTTTTTTCAAATAACTCACAATTGTCTCTAAAAATAAGTTGAAATTGACAAAAAATATGTGGTCTCCACAATTCTTTATTTCAGTGTTAATATGACAGAACCTTTGTTTTTGATTCAGAACTTAATATATCCTTTTAATAGTCAGGTTCACTATGTTTTTTCGTTCAAAATTTTGGTAGATTAGCAAAACTATACATTTTTGGAATATTCAGAGCATGAGGAATCCAAAAATTAATGTTTACATTTGCGTAGACACCTTTGCGAAAATGACACTCAGGACAGTGATGAAGATCTGTAAAAGCATATTCCTGAACGGTATAGACCTCGTAGATCCTGTGTATAGGACTTATCGTTCAATCTGATACTACCTATAACTTCCTATAACAACCTATAACTTCAAAGGACTTGCAATATCATGCATTATGTAATACAGTTATATCACAAATATAAAGACAATGGTTTTCAATTACCTTTGTTTGTTGCTTTTCTATAATCCTGAGCACTATTTTGAGGCCTTTATTGGATTCCTTGACCCAGAAAACATAGGATTAGCATATTTAATTAAGTCTCTAGGTTGACTAGAAGCCGAGATCGCGCAAAATATGTATTTTATGGCGGCCATTTTCAAAATCAAAAATGGCGGCCATGCAGGTGTCTGTGCAAATGCCAACATTGATTTTCAGATTCTCCATGCTCTGAAGATTCCAAAAATGTACAGGTTTGCTCATCCCAAAATTTTGAAAGAAATTATATTTGTTAACATAGTGAACCTGACTATCTTCATCACTGTCCTGAGTGTCATTTTCGCAAAGGTGTCTACGCAAATGTAAACATTAATTTTTGGATTCCTCATGCTCTGAATATTCCAAAAATGTATAGTTTTGCTAATCTACCAAAATTTTGAACGAAATTATATTTGTTAACATAGTGAACCTGACTATAAATCAGAAAACAAAAAGAAATGGCATTGAAAAAATTATTGACACCCTGGACTTAATATTTGGTAGCACAGCCTTTGGACAAAATAACTGCAGTCAAATGCTTCCTGTAGCCATGAATGAGCTTCCTACACCTCTCTACTGGCAGTTTGTTCCACTCTTCTTGTGCAAACTGCTCCAGTTCTCCCAGATTTGAAGGGTGCCTTCTCCCAACTGCTGTTTTCAGATCTCCCCACAGGTGTTTAATGGGATTTAGATCTGGACTCATTGCTGGCCACTTCTGAACAGTCCAGCGTTTTGTCTTGAACCATTCCTGGGTGATTTTTGAAGTGTGTTTGGGGTCATTGTCCTGCTGCAAGACCCATGAGCTTCGATGGAGATCCAGCTTTCTGACACTCGGTTGAACATTGTACTCCAAAATGCCTTGGTAATCTCCTGATTTCATGATGCCATGCACACATTCATGACACCCACTGCCACAGCAACCCCAAAACATCGCTGAACCTCCTCCATCTTTGACTGTAGGGATGGTGTTCTTTTCTTTGAAGGCTTCATTTTGTTTTCTGTAAACATAGAGATGATGTGCTTTACAAAAAAGCATCTGTCCACAGGACATTCTCCCAGAAGGATTTTTGCTTGTTCACGAGTGTTTTGGAAAACCCCAGTCGGGCTTTCTCAGCAGTGGGGTGTTCCTCGGTCTCCTACCATAGAACCCCCTTTCATTGAGTTGGTGATGGATGGTGTGAGTTGAAACTGTCGTACCTTGTGTATGAAGGTCAGCTTGAATCTGTTTGGCAGTTGATTTGGTGCTTTCTCCACCATGGGAACAATCCTTCGCTGCTATTTTCGATCAAGTTTTCTCTTGCGGCCACGTCAAGGGAGGTTGGCAACATTGCCATGGGCTTTAGGTTTCCTGATAACATTGCGTACGGTGGACACAGGAGCATCAAGGTCTCTGGAGATTGACTTGTAGCCTTAAGATTGTCCATGCTTGGATACAATCTTCTGTCTGACCTCCTGAGACAATTCTCTGGTTTTCTTTATTTTCTCCATGCTCATTGCGTTGCACACAGTGACACAAAACAGCAGAATGACTCCTTTTCTCCATTCAAACTGTTTGAATGAGTTCTTTTTTATATTAGACACATAAAACTCACCACAGGTGACTTCAATTCCAAAGTAAAGGAGAATCACCTGCTTGAAATCTAATTATGTCTAACAACTTCTAAAAGGTGCGAATAATATTGTCCGGTCCATTTTAGGATTTCTGTATGGAATAAGCTAAGATTTAGTAATTTTTTCAGCTTTTTTGTTTTGTTCCACTACAAACCAAAGAAATACATATGTGGATACCAACAGATTTTTTAATTTCAACAATTTTCTGGAAGAAATGTTGCTTTATTTGAAAAAAGTGCAACGGTGCCAATATTTTTGGCCATGACAATACAGTATATATGTATATTTATGCATGAAGTTTTTAGTTAATTAACACCTGTTTTCTCAAGTAACTCCCTATTTCATATTCAGTCTATGCGACATGATCTCAGACACCACCAGCCAATAAAAGTGTCTACCGACGAGGTTCATGTCCATCATTTTGTTTATCCATTGACTTTATTCAATGACTGTGCAGATTATGTGTGCTCTGTTCATAATATATACCCCTCCAGGGAGGAGAGAAGGTCAGAATGGGATGGGATAATTTGCTGTGCTCGAGAAACTCTTGATATGCGCTCCAAGACCATTGACATTTTTATTGTCGTCTTGCATGAGTTAGGTGCGAGAGCAATGCTTTTGGACGTGTGAGGTGTGTTCTGAGACATTGCTACTGTTTGGGGGAGGTATCCTTGTTTATACTTGGTCTACGTGCATTTACTCTGTGTGATTGTTCCAGTTCATGCAGCACACAAATTGCCAACTTTCAGGGATCAATAACCTTTTGGCCTCCTAATAAACATTATTCGCCATACACATAAGAACAGGTGATGATCTGAGTGCCGATATGTTATTATGGCCTAGATTGGAATGCTTCCCATCATACACCTTGCAACTCACCACCTCCTTTAAGACAGGTGGGGGTTTGTAATAAAATAAAGATCTGAAGTCATCTCAACTGCAGTGCATTCTTTCTTGTTTCTGGTGGTGGTGGTGCATATATTACGATAACTTATTTGTGGCATGATGATGTCATGCTAAACCCCTTAACCTTGTTTTTACAATCTACCAAGGTATTGTGTTGCCTTTCACCATATCTTCTGCTGTTTTTTTTTGTTTTTTTTTGTTTTTTTTACAATGCAGGATGCCAGCATTCATTTTATCATCTCTGGTGCACTGCACGTGTACCAGCGGCTTATTGGACGTGAAGAGGAGGTGCTGCTCTTTCTAGCACATCCTGGAGAGATGGCCGGACAATTGGCGGTTCTCACCGGCGAGCCTCTTATCTTCACTTTCCGTGCCATGAAAGATTGCGTCTTTTTGCGGATCTCAAAATGCCACTTTTACGAGTGGGTAGTGTGCCTTCTGCTTGTCCTTGAAAGAAAATTTTGGCATATTTTTAAATATATGCAGCAATGGACAAATTTGATCAGTTGTGGTGTTGTCTCAAGTGGTTCTAATATTAAGAATTGTATGTATGCGCTCTTCCAGGATAATGCGTCTGCAGCCTAGCGTGGTGCTCAGTGTTGCACACACGGTGGTCAAGCGAATGTCACCGTTTGTGCGTCAGATTGACTTTGCTCTCGATTGGATGGCTCTTGAAGCAGGGCGTGCTGTGTACAGGTGTGTTCTGCTGCACACTTCCTCCTTCCACTCACGAAAACATAACCTCCTTTCCTTAATGCCATCTATGTTTTCTCAATATTCGCTCGCTCAATAAAAACTTGATTATCTCAGAATGCTTGTAAAATGAGTTTATTTGTGTTGGTGAAATCTGCTTTCCTCCTGCACTGTTATTGCATTCCAAAGGCAGGGAGACAAATCTGACTCGACATACATTGTGCTGAGTGGTCGATTACGATCCGTCATTAGCAAGGATGAGGGCAAAAAGGAACTGGTTGGAGAATACGGTCGAGGAGATCTCATTGGTGTGGTGAGTTATCGCCGAGTTTTATTGCCGAACTCTTACTTTATTCAGATGGCACAGTTCAGTATTTATCCTGCCTTGGTTTATCCTACCTTGAATGTCGTCACCATGAATATTGTGCGATTTGGATCATTCCTGAAGGGCTAATACCCTGCTGGTTTCTCTCATGGTGTACACCATTGCAATGTAGGTGGAGGCTTTGACACATCAGCCACGTGCAACCACAGTGCATGCTGTGCGGGACTCGGAGCTAGCCAAGCTACCGGAAGGTGCACTGAACACCATCAAAAGGCGATATCCCCAGGTATCTGCTTTAACTCTTCAAACAGCTCTTCCGTGAGGCAAAAAACAGAGGAGAAGACCAGAGAATTGTTGCCCCCTCCTCCCAATACTATACAACATTCTAACAGCCAAACAGAAACTAATATTGGTGTTTTTCAGGTTGTTACCCGACTGATACATCTATTGGGCCAAAAGATTCTTGGCAATCTTCGTGGAAAAGGTCCACTTGTAGGTGAGAACGCATACTGCGAATCACCGTTTATGGTGGATTTGTAAAGTCTTGAGTTCAAACCCTGGGAATTTGGAATGCCAGATGCATGATTTCGACTTGAGTAGTGGACACTCCGTGGAATATGGATAGAGTGCAAACAAAAAGGATGCATATTCCATTTCGACCATAAGGGTATCCACTACATTGATCAAAGAGTCGATTAAGATGTGCCTACTTAAAAGAGCAATGCTCTTCAAAATAAGTAATCTGCAGTAATCTTTCAAATGGTTTCATTATTACCTCCACCACTGAAGGATATTTTTTTCACCGCTGTTTGTCTGTTTGTCTGTGAGCACGATATCTCAAAAATTTATGGAAGGATTATTACAAACCTTGGTTGGATGAGTTGGGTAGGTGACGAGAACTAGTTGGTCAGATTTTGGTTCAGGTCCGGTTGCAGATCCGGCCTATCAGTTGGATTCTTGGGAAAAATGCTAAGGTCATAGAAAAGGCCCCTTTGTATAAGGGTATGTGCCATGTGGCAAAGTATAGAAAAGAAGGGACATTCCATAGCTTGTAGAAAATGCCAAACAATACAAAATAAGGGAGATTCAAAAACATTTTTTGTGCATACTGGACTACCCTTACGTTCTTTGGAGGAACCAAGTAATGCTCTAGAAAAGTTCATATAATGTGGTGCCAATTTGATTCATACAGCTACATGAAGAAGTAAATAAATTTTATTGCCAGATGTAGGGCGCCCCTTTAAATGAACTTTTCTAGAGCATTACTTGGTTCCTCCGAAGAACAAGGGTAGCCCAGCATGCACCCGAGCTTTTTTGAATGTCCCTTCTATTCTATACTTTGCCACATGGCATATACCATATAAAGGGGCCTTTTCTATGCCCCTGGCATTTTTCCCAATAATTTCTGTAATGTTGGTGCCATTTTAGTTTTCACTATCTTATTACCTTCGCAAAAGCGGAAGGTTATGTTTTGATCGCTGTGTATTTATTTGTATGTCTGTGTGTGTGTGTGTGTGTATGTTATTCGCATAACTCAAAAAGTATTCAACCGAATTGCATGAAATTTGGTGGGATGATTGGTTATTATACGGGACACATTTGATTAGATTTTGGGAGCAATCGGGTCAAAGGTCAAGGTCAAGGTCACGAAAAGGTCAAAATCGTATTTTAGTACAGTACAGAACAGTAGCTGCGGCGAAGGTATGCGCTCTACCGAGTGCCCGTTCTAGTTACATTTTATTGTCGTTAAAATGATTAGTCACCATGATATCTTCTTACCTTAAAGACATTTTCGAGAAGAACGAAATGATAAATGAGTGTTTATAGTGAAACATTAATTTGTTTTTCTCTATCTTCAAATGAAACTCCCTTCAATGTGCACAGGCCCAGTCCTTAACATCACATCATCAAGTGGCAACCTGGATGCCGTGGCCAACCCAGCGAGTAATTTGTCTACTGTGGCAATACTTCCAGCCTCGGAAGATGCACCTCTCACCGCTTTTGGCCTTGAACTCATGCATGCCCTCAATGCCATCGGTGAGGTTGATGAATATATTGTTCTTGTTGCCTTCCACTTACCCCTTGGCTTGCCAGTTTGGTACTTTTCTATTTTCTTTACACTCTTCTTGGTTTTGATGTGGAATCTCAGATGTCTGAATTATGTAATTCGTGTAGCTCTGTACCTGTCTCCATAATCTTCTAATTGCAGTATGCCAAAGTGACTCATGACTCCAGTTTTCATGCAGATTATGCATCTGTGTGTGCGTGTGCGTGCACATGTGCGAGTGTGTGTGTTCCATTACAAACCTTAGACTTTGTGTATATATATATATATATTTTTTAAACTTCACAACTGTGCCTTTTCTTTTTGCAGGACCTACTCTGCTTCTCACCAGCAACACCATCAAAGAGAGGCTTGGAGCCGCAGCTCTTGACAGGTTGGCTCGGTTATTGAAGTGATGTTTCCTCCAGTGTTGTGAGCATTGCTTTGTTTTTGTCATTCCTGGGCAGATGTTTGAGTCGTTAGCATAATAAATTTTCCAATTTAACGACTTGAGTGCTTCTCATCACAGATACCTGCCCTTTTATGTATGCACATGTTCAGTAATTGAAGCAGTAAATATGAACTAGAATAGCTTAATTGGTGTAGCTAACATTTTTCCCCCTGATTTACTCACATTTCAGGTGATTTGCAATGCAGAAAGTAAAGATAAACACACAACATGTAGAAAAATGCATTTCTTGATTCTCATGAAATGTTTATGTAGCATCAATTAATTACCTCCGCCACCAAAGGTGGATGGAGGTTGTTTTCACCCCTGTCTGTTTGTCTGTCTTTTTGTTTGTGAACAAAAGATCTCAAAAAGTTGTGGACGGATTCGGACAAAATTTGGCAGGGATGTAGCGTATGTCACAAGGACGAAACGATTAGATTTTGGTGAAGATCCGGATTTGGATCCGGCTACTAGAATTTTTAAAGTGATTCTTCACCATTGGTAGATAGGACCAAAAACGATACATCACAGGATATCTCAAAAAGCTATGGATGGATTTGGACGAAACTTGTTGGACCGGTTGTGTGTATGACGAGGAAGAATTGATTCGATTTTGGTGAAGATCTGAATATGGATTTGGATATGAGAATTATTGAATTTTTAAGTGATTCTTCACCATTGAGTGATATGGTCAACCAGGCGGAGGTATGCTCTCTACTGAGTGCCGTTCTAGTTTGAAATGAAATTGATTGTACTAAATAATAATGGATTGCATTTTTTGGGGGATTGGGAATGAGATTCTTAACAAACTCATTATATCCATTTTAAATGCTTTCATTAAATTTGAGGTCAATAAAAACTTTGAGCACATTTATCAGAGTCCCCCACCCTTATGAAAGTCCCCCCTTTGCCCCCAATTTTCTCCTCAACATGCCTTCCTGCCCCTACCAAATACTTGGTGTCTTTGTGGATTAGATTAATATTTTGACTACATTATTCAAAATGTATATATTTTCCAGAATTGATTAATAGAGAACACAGCCAACCTGCCCCCCCCCCCCCCACCCAAAAGCAATTGCTCCATTTTCACCCTGATTTACTCACATTTCAGATGATTCACAATGCAGAAAGTAAAGTTTTCTTAAGTATTCCCTCCAGGCCTTCAAGACAGCTGTTCACCACCATCTCAGATTTGTCCCCAATCTAAAACCATGATCTTTTCTGCCCTCGTTAACCCCATCCCACCACCCCACCCCAATCCCTCCTCCTTCCAAATTTCCAGTTTTCCCCTCCTGAGAGTTTCTTTCTGTATCCATCTTGTCCACATCATGCATCCTCTCCTGCCCCCCTTTCCTCCCCACACCCATTGTTTGTCCAAGTCTGCCTCTATCTTGGCCTTCAACTCTGCTGTTGGTATTTCCCCCTCTCTCAACTACTCCTTTTGCCCTGTTGTATCCTATATCTATTTCCATCAGCCTTGACTCTATACAAAACAAACAAACAACAACAAAAAAAGTTTATTGAGGTTTATATGCTCCTGCATCACTGAAATAAAATCCTGGCTTCAAATCAACTTCCTCAAGCTTAACTGTGATAAATCTGAAATTAATCATCATTGGCCCAAAAACGCTCACAAAATCCACCCATAACTTTGCCCTCAACATCGACGGTATCCCAGTATCCACCTCCCCTCACATCCGGAATCTTGGCGTCATCTTTGACCAAACCCTCTTCTTCGACAAATACACTAAACAGATCACAAAGTCAGCCTTCTTTCACCTGAAAAACATTGCCCGTCTCCGCTCATCCCTCTCCTCCACGGCTGCAGAAACCCTCATCCACGCCTTCATCACCTCCCGTCTGGACTACTGCAATAGCCTCCTCTATGGTTCACCCTAAAAAATCACCAATAAACTCCAATACATTCAGAACTCCGCTGCCCGTCTACTCACCCATTCCCGGACCCGTGACCACATCACCCCCGTCCTTTACAAGCTTCACTGGCTCCCCATCTCCCAGAGAATCCAGTACAAAATCCTCCTCTTGACATACAACGCCCTCCATAACCTGGCCCCATCCTACCTGGCTGACCTCCTCTCCAGACACACTCCCACCCGCAACCTCCGCTCTGCTGGTACCAACCTCCTGACCCCCTCCATCCGGACCAAATTCAGATCCTGGGGGGACAGGGCCTTCTCCATCGCTGCTCCCACCCTCTGGAACTCACTACCTCACACCATCAGAGACTCCTCCTCACTCACCACATTCAAAACATCACTAAAGACCCACCTGTTCAACACTGCATTCAACATTCAACCCACAGCATTTAACCCCCGACTATCACTTCTCCTTCTCCCTCCTTTTGCTTTAAATATTTCCCTATTGATTCTTGTCTTTTTGCAATTGTTGTTTTCATGTATTGTTATGCATTATGTTTTCCACTCTGTCAAAGCGCCTTTGGGCTTCTTGAAAAGCGCTATACAAAATAAATGAATTATTATTATTATTATTATTATTATATGTTGAGGTTAAAAGTCGAAAAGTTGTTATTTTTCTTTTTACTATGATAAGGTTAATAACGAATATTTGAAACTAATTTGTCACTTTTAGTGTTGGCACCATTTTCCCAAACATGAGGCAGAATCCTGGCAGGGTGAGCCCTATTTTTTAAGGTGCAAAGTCCCCTCACAGACTCTTCCCCCTCCTCAATATATCGGGTGTGTGCACTCGTTTTGCTAACTCTAGCCCTAAATCTCTATTCGCACAGTGTGATTTGTTTGTTTGGTCCAGGAAAGGTTTATTCGTTGGCAGCCTAGAGGTGTTTTTTTTTTTTTCTTCATTGTAAATTTTTGTTTGTTAAATTCCATTCGTTTCATTAACCTGGCATTTTTGTTTTAGGGTAAAGTTTAGGACTACGTGGCATCGTATGTATAATTATGGATCTTGCTAAAATGGAGCAAGGCAGTATTGTAATGTTTTTTTTTTTAATGCAAATAAGTTGCTAGCTCCGAATAAATCCACAAATGCATTGTGGAAACTCGATATGTAGGAAGTGCATTAGTGCACCTTCATTCCCTACTGTAGCGACACGGGCGGCTGTTTTATGCCTGCATGTGAGTGCCTTGAAGATACAGCCGTAGGTCAAAATGGCCAGACATTGTGACCAATCCACAGTGTTTGCCCAGGTTGAAATGTTAATCACAGGTCGGCACAGGTTGAGATTTTCCGTTTTGACATGGGAATCCTGCTAATGAGCTTACATGCCTCACAAAACTACAATGCTGAGGGATGTTGACCAAAGATCCATCTTCTTCTCCTTCACAACAACGCATTTGTGGAGAAGGCCAGTGATGCGCAGGTCTCCGTTAGTGGTTTTGAGCACCTGGATCTTTCTTTCAGTCCACCCCACTCCTCCCCTCCAAGAAGTGCGCAGTAATTGCAGGGAATCATGGGACAGTGCAGTGATTGCATGGAATAATGAATAATGATGTATAAAACTACATCGACGCCTTTCTTTTCAAATTGTGAGCATTGATTAATTTACCCAATGAAACACGAGGTTCTGCGAGTCTCTTTCATAAAACACAGGCCCCCCTACCTAGATGAATTGACCAATGAGACATTTCTTTGATCTCATCCTTAACCCATGTCTTCTGCTTTTTTTGAACCCTGAAGGAAACGCTTTACGTGTGTGCTCTTTAGCACAGATGAGCTCATGACACGATGTCATGAACTTTTTAATGGAGTAATCATTCAAACCTGGGGTAGTCACACTCCTAATTGGAATTCTTTGTTGACATTTTGTTACTTTCGAGCACACATTGCTCATTCGTAACTATTGTGTTTTAAAACGATTTTTTTTCTCATAAAAAGTTTTTTTTTCTTTTCTTACAAAACCAAGATTTAACATGTACAAATGGTTGACGATAATACAAGCTACCTAAAAGTTGTCATTTTGTCCCAACCTCTTCAGCATCCACGAGTATCGCTTATCAAGCTGGTTGGGTCAGCAGGAAGACCTGCATCGCATTGTGCTGTACCAGACAGATGGTGGTATGACACCGTGGACCCAACGCTGTCTTCGACAAGCCGATTGCATCCTCATTGTCGGCCTGGGAGAACAAGAGCCCACTGTTGGCAATGTATGAAGGGATTTGCTTCATTCCTTCCTTGATTATATTCTCTGCAGATAATGACCACTTTAATCATAATTGTCATTTTGCAATAACCAAATATTTTGATTTTTGGATTATTTTGGACGAGACTCTAAAATTAATTTTTCTTCTGTTTTTAGTTTATTTTTCCGAAATAAACTCAAAGTGGGTCCCAGTGTCTGCCCGTACGTACGTCAGCTAACATTTGACCAAAGCATCTTCTCACAAACTGCCCGACAGATTATAATGGACCACATTTGGTATGATACATCAGGACAGCAAGGTCTCGTATGTTGTGCTCCCCATCCAGATGCAACCCCTATAAAGGCCATGAAAGGGGGGCTTTTTCCCCAAATATTGGTATTTCATTCAAAAATCTTCTTTTCAGAAACCGTAGGACAGATCCAGACAAATTCACCACGAGGCATCTGGACCATTCCCCAACCTTAATTTGTGCTCCCCATGGCCGTATCTCCCTTGGAAATGGGGCTACAGCCCCCTCAAATGGGGCCACGGCCCTCCCGAATCCCCCATTTTCAATATAATATCTTCTCTACAACTACCTGAGTGATACAGACCAAATTTGGTGCATTGCATGAGAACAGTAAGGTCTCATGGGGTTGTGCTCCCCATCTGGACCCGCCCCTTATAAGAGGCTGGTTTGCCTCATATTTAGGTAATTTATTTTAAAATCTTAGAAACCAGGGGGAAATAATCATCAGTCCCCCACGGGGCTATTTATCACTGACGCCACCAAAGGTGGATGGAGGTTATGTTTTCACACATGTCTGTCTGATTTTTACTTGCAAAATCGAAGATTTTTCAATTATATTGGTCGGTTGCGTTTGTGGTTCTGTCTGTCTGTTACTTGGCAAAAAAAACAAAAAACATTTCTGTGTGTGTGTGTGTGTGTGTGTGTGTGTGTGTGTGTGTGTGTGTGTGTGTGTGTGTGTGTGTGTGTGTGTGTGTGTGTGTGTGTGTGTGTGTGTGTGTGTGTGTGTGTGTGTGTGTGTGTGTGTGTGTGTGTGTGTGTGTGTGTGTGTGTGTGTGTGTGTGTGTGTGTGTGTGTGTGTGTCAGCTCACTTATGCTTGCCTACAACAACATTGTTGTTGTTGTCTACAGGACACAATTTTAATCCGATCTTCACGAAACTTTACCAAAGGGTAGAGTTCATGGTCCGACAAAATCCTATATATTTTTGGGGTCAAAAGGTCAACATAGGCCAAAGGTCAACCACTTTTTTTGAATTTCTAAAATCCTCACTTTTGATCCGATTGATTTGAAATTTGAAGAGGATTTACATATCGGCTAACTGAATTCAACCACCAACTATTTTTGAGTTTAGCTTAGGCCAAAAGGTCAACATAGGTCAACATTGGCCAAGGGTCAACCACTTTTTTCAAATTTCTAAAAACCTCAATTTTCATCCGATTGACTTGAAATTTGAATAGGATTTACATATCGGCTTACTGAATTCAACCACCAACTATTTTTTGAGATCGGCGTAGGCCAAAAGGTCAACATAGGCCAAAGGTCAACCAATTTTTCAAATTCCTAAAATCCTCAATTTTCATCCGATTGACTTGAAATTTGAAAAGCATTTTCATATCACCTTACTGAAAGCAACCACCAACAATTTTTGAGGTCAACATAGGCCAAAAGGTCAACATAGGCCGAATTTCTAAAATTGTCAGTTTTCATCCAATTAACTTAAACTTTGAAGACGGTTTGCATATCAGTTCACTGAATTCAACCACTAATTATTTTTGAGGTCAAAAGGATGCTCCACTAAGTGCCATGCTACTTTGTTCTCTTTTGCCAAGTGTCTCTCTATGAGTGATTTTTCATGTTTGTTTGTCTGTTTGTCACCAGCCTATAGGTCACAATTCTAAACCGATCATCATGAAACTTCACCAAATTATATAGGTGGTCCCAATTGAGAAGCCTATTGTTTTTGGGGTCAAAAGGTCAACATAGGCCAAAGGTCACCAACTTTGCCAAATTTCTAAAATCCTCAATTTTCATCCGATTGACTTGAAATTTGAAGAGGACTTGCATATCTGGTCACTGAATTCAACCACCAAGTATATTTGAGGTCAACATAGGCCAAAAGGTCAACATAGGCCGAATTTCTAAAATCCTCAATTTTCATCCGATTGACTTGAAATTTGAAGAGGACTTGCATATCTGGTCACTGAATTCAACCTTCAAATATATTTGAGGTCAACAGAGGACAAAAGGTCAACATAGCCCAAATTTCTAAAATCCTCAATTTTCATCCGATTGACTTGAAATTTGAAGAGGACTTGCATATCTGGTCATGGAATTCAACCACCAAGTATTTCTGAGGTCAACATCGGCCAAAAGGTCAACATAGGCCAGAAGGTAAACATAGGCCAAATTTCTAAAATCCTCAATTTTCATCAAATTGACTTGAAATTTGAAGAGTACTTGAATATCTGGTCACTGAATTCAACCACAAATTATATTTTCGGTGATTATAGGCCAAAAGGTCAACATAGGCCGAATTTCTAAAATCACCAATTTTCATTTGATTGACTTGAAATTCTAAGAGGATTTACATATATGGTCACTGAATTCAACCACCAACTATTTTTGAGGTCAACATCGGCCAAGTTTTTAAAATCCTCAATTTTCATCCAATTGACTTGAAAATTGAACAGCATTTGCACATTGAATCACTAAATAGGGAAACTAACTATTTTTGAGGTCAAAAGGTCAAAGGTCAACTCAAGTTCAACCTTCCAAAATCATCATTTTTCATCTGGAAAATCGTCACTTTTCTTCCTGTTGACCCGAGCTTTGATCAAGATTGTCAATTTTAAACTTGATGAAATGGACAATTTACTGTATCAATGGGATTTTTTTAATTTGGGGTGGGGGTGGATTTTGCAAGTATCGTGCTCCGCATGACATCTTCTTGTTTGTTTGGCTGTGAACAAGATATCTCAAAAAGTTGTGGACTGATTCGGACGAAATTTGGCAGAGATGTAGCGTATGTGAAAAGTACGAAATGATTAGATTTTGGTGAAGATCTGGATTCGGATCCGGCTACTAGAATTTTTTAAAGTGTTTCTTCACCATTGGGAGACGGGGCCAAAACGATACATATAGCAGGATATCTGAAAAGGTTGTCGACGGATTTGGATGAAACTTGGTGGACCGTTTGTGTGTCTGACAAGGACGATACGATTCGATTTTTGTGAAGATCTGAATATGGATTCGGATATGCGAATTATTTACTTTTTAAGTGATTCTTCACCATTGAGTGATAGGGCTAAAACCAACATATAGCAGGACATCTCAAAAAGTTATGGACGGATTTGGTCAAAACTTGGTGGACAGGTTGTGTGTGTGACGAGGAAGATTCGATTCAATTTTGTTGAAGATCCGGATTCGGATCCAGCTCGTATAATTTTTTAAGTGATTCTTCACCATTGGGAGATATGGCCAAAAACGATACAAAGCAGGATATCTCAAAAAGTTGTGGACGGATGATTTTGATTAAATGCGATTCTGTATTGTGATTTTCTGGTCTACTCTGGGATACAAAACGTAAACTGTTCACCTGGTGGAGTTATGCTCTCTACTGAGTGCCGTTCTAGTTTCCTTTTGCAATTGTGTGCTGAGGTAAATTACCATTGTGGCATTTGGTGTGGGGTGTCAATTTGTTAAATAATATCTCATGGAGTGCAAGATATTCACTTTTGGTCTTTATCCCCGTCTTGATGACGCTTCTCATATACTCCAGCAGAAGCTAAAGTGCCCAAGGCAAAGTTTTGGTCCCAGTTCTGTTCCTCTTATTTTTAGTGACTATTCTGATACTATGAAAACCCTCACTTCCTCTTTGCATATGACTCAACATGAGCCTTATAGTTGTACCACATGCTACCGACAGGCTGCTAGCAGCGGATTTCCTCTTTGTTGACTTGATTAGCATCAAATACTTGTAATCACTAATCACTTGGAACATGATATTCAATCCTTACAAATCTCAGTCTCACCTGTGTCACTGAGAGGATCATCAAATGAACTCACCTATCAAACCACTGAAAGAGAGTCAGCCTCTCAAACGTTTGGGCCTCACCAATAGCTACAGCCTCTCCTGGGTTGTCCACATGTCAAAGCTGGCCTCAAAAACCAGTCACCTACTGGGTTTGTTCTTTCATACCAAGTCCGACCTTTGGAAATCTGAACTTCTTGTAACATGCATACAAGCCGTTGTCCATAGTTCAGGGGATGTTGTTCTCATGTTTTGGGTGGTATGGTGGACCTGCTTCACATCTTTCTCTTTTGGATGCCTTTGTACCTAAAACTCTTACCACGATTGACATCTCCTACAAAGAAGCAGAAGGACAGGCCATATTGTTCTCTTAACGCAGATGGGTTGGTGGCCACCACCTCTTCAGTCTTGCTCCCTTTTCTTCTTCGTTATTTTCCCTCCTTTCTTCTGTCGTGTGAAATTTTCCAACAACCTTCTTGTGCAGCTCACAAAATCAAGACTTACTGCTCACTTCCATTCCTTTGTTCTTCTTGTTGTGCTTGTCGAAACACCTTCCTCAGTCGGTGAAATCCCACTCTTGCCTGCAGGTTTTCAAGTGAGCAGTCAATACACCACCATCTTAGGTAATCATCAATCCCTTACCAATGACGTTTTCTTCCTCCTTTAACCCTTTTCCTACTCGCTGTTTCTACTTGCATGTTACTATGTTTGGTTCCCTCATCTTCCTCCTCCTGTTCATTCATTCCTTTGTGTCCGCTTGTTTGATTGTCCTATTGTCCATTCTCCTTATTGCACTGCCTTGTACTTCTTTGTCAATTCTTCCATGAGTCTATATTTTGGATGCAAAATAATAAAATCAACTCTCAGTCAATGGTGCCTGGCTTCAAGCAACCATAAGTCAGCATTGACTTGAGGATAGGGAGAAAGAAAATGAGGAAGGGAAGGTAAAGTGTGAGGTGCTCCCTGATTGCATTGGATTTGTGCTTTTAATGCATTTGTTTCAAAGCCAAATGAAGAGGTTGGAGTGCCGAAAAGCATTTTATTTCGTTTTAGTGGTAAAAAAATTTTTTTATAGTCCCGGGGGTTCAAAGTTGGGGGAGCAACAGCCTGATGTCTGATGCAAATTCTCTGTGTAAATTTGTATGGCAAGCACCGCACCAGGTGGGAACGGGTATTATAAGTCAAACTAAAATACGCCAATTCTATGGGTTTTATCGTGTCCATGTGGATGGGTTCTTTGCTTGCACTTGTGAACAAACAACTAATCGGTCCCCAAACATATTACCGAACAATGCGTATTGTGCTATCGCATTTTCTTTCTCGCTGGTGAATGTTGAAATGTAAGGGCCAAGTTTTAATGCACTTGTTTTAATGCGCAAGTTTATGCTGAACTTTTACTTTTGATGCAGGGATGCATCTTGGCAATGGAGCATGGTAAAACCAATCGGTAATCAACAGTTTAATGTCTAAGGTAACAGGGAGGGATGTGGGGGTGAATTTGTGAGGTTAGGGTTAGGAGAGACAGGAGAGATGAAGTTCCTTCAGGTTCATGAGTATGGCCGATCCCGATGGGCGTTTCTGGTGTTGGAGATGGACAAGTCCATCATATTTTTTATTTCTTTACAAGACAGAGGTTAATGGAAGAAGGAAATAGCCCAAACCCCCATTCCAACTCCCCCTCCCCAACCCAATACCTTCCTCTTCCCTGCACACTGGGGAAAACACTCCCCTGAAACGCAATTCCCCCCCTCTCCTTACACACCATGTCATAAATCAATGGTCCACCTTACCTGTCTATGTAATAAATACAGACTTGGCATTTAATATGGAATATTTTTTTTTTCTTGACTTGGGTTTACTTTCTTAACAGAGTATATCAATCTGGTGAGTTTCTTTTACACTTTGGTGATTTATTTGTTAAAAGAACTATGTCACTGATTGTCTGTCGCAGCAAGAAGTCAACAACAGGATTATATCACAGGTGGCGTGGCAAAATGTACGGACAGGTGCATTTGACGATTGGCTTCACAGTGGGGTATACAATGGTTGTTGCGTTCTGTATTAGTGGAAAACAACTGCTGCACGTCTCCAAACGTTATTGCCGCTTCCTCTGGAGATGGTCCGTCAACTCGACAATGCTGTTTGTCATGGAGTGGTGGCTTTACGAAATTACGGCATGAAAGAGCGTGCTATTGCTCGGCAGTATGGCATCGCTCAAGGTCAGGTGTCAAAGATCCTGAAACGAAATGCTCAGAGGGGTGTCCCTACTCCAATACCGTGGCCAGGACGTCCCCGCAGAACCACAAGGAGGGATGATCGCCAGCTGCACCGGTTAGTCCGCAATGGCCGTACCAAGTCAGCTAATCGGCTTTGGGCTGAGTGGCAGCAACTGACAAATGTGCCTGTATCCAGAAGGCTAGTCAACCAACGACTGGTTCAAGCAGGCTATCGTGGCAGGCGTCCCCTGAGAAAGCCACGCCTGACCAGACAACACCGCCAGCGCCGATTGCAGTGGGCCAGAGAGCACCGTCAATGGCAGCCAGGACACTGGAATCACGTGATCTTCAGTGAAGAGTCCAGATTTCTGGTCAATCGTCAAGATGGCCACGTCCGAGTGCGCAGACAAGTGCATGAAGCCTACAACAAAGATTGTATAGTGCCAAGAGTCCAAGCTGGAGGTGGTGGGGTGACCGTTTGGGCTGCTTTTCATGCAGGGGGCAAAACTGACCTGGTTGTTCTGAATGGAAACCTGAACCAGTTCAAGTACAGGGCCATTCTGGAAGAAACATTGCTTCCATTTGCTCGTGCAGCCTTTCGAGGAAACTTGTCTTCCAAGATGACAATGCACGGCCTCATCGTGCTCGCATGATCCAACACTTTCTTGCTGACCGTGGTGTGGAGCATATGGAGTGGCCTGCAATGTCCCCGGATATGAATCTGATAGAGAACTTGTGGGCAGAATTAACGCGTCAAATCGACCACTTGGACCGGCAGCCGACCTCTGTGCGTGAATTGCAGCAGGCTATTGTCACTGCATGGCAAGCGATTCCTGTCCAAATCTTGGCAAATCTCGTGAACAGCATGCCTCAATGTGTACGTGCTCTCCTGAATGCTCGTGGGGGTTACACGAAGTACTGAACTGTAATTTTACTGTCCGTAATCCCAGTCGTAATTGAACTTTTGTTTTTGTTAAAAAAAATTTTGGCTAATGTTCAAAATAAAGAGATACTTCTGGAAAACGTACAGAAGTTTAACACAGCACTGTCCATGAATTGAGTTCAATATCAGTTTACATCGCTTTCAAGGATCAATTTATTTGTTTCGAAATGTCAAATGTGGTTTTTGTTTCTTTTAAAGGTCACATTAACAAAATCTAGAATAATTTCAACATAATTCCAATGAACTTTTGGTTCTAAGACATCTTGAAAAGTAAGTTCACCCCCACAAAAAAATATTCCATATTAAATGCCAAGTCTGTAGATGGACTCTAACATTTATATGTACCATATCATTTCCTAACCTGTGATTTCTCTATATAGTTGGAGCGAATGTTGGAAAACACAGCGGTGCGTGCACTCAAGCAACTCATCTTGTTGCATCGAGAGGATGGTCCGTCGCCATCGCGCACAGTGGAGTGGTTAAACATGCGCAGCTGGTGCTCTGCACACTTGCACATTCGCTGTCCTCGTCGCATCTTCTCCCGTCGGAGTCTGCCCAAGCTGGTGTGTGTTGCATTCACTTTTACGAGCTGTCTATACTGGATGTGGACGAAATAATTAGGATGAAACATTGCATCCTGGTACATGACACTTTTTTGTAATGGTAAAGGTGATACCATGATGTTTACATGGGATGTAAAAATGTTTTGCTTTGTTGTTTTTGGCACACAGAGGGAGATGTATGAGCGTGTGTTCACAAAGTCACCAGACAGGCACAGTGACTTCTCACGGTTGGCTCGAGTCCTCACGGGGAATGCTGTAGCTTTGGTGCTTGGAGGAGGTGGTGCGAGGTGAGACTACATAAATTGTAGGTTAGGGATGTTGGTTATTTGTGAGTATGAAGATGGGCCTAGTCGAGTACCTCCTCATCCATCAATGTGGCTTTATGTAAGCTTTTTCATTACTTGCATTCTGACTTTATCTGTGTTTGAATATTTGTAATGGCCATGTTGGTATGGTTCACGGCAGTGTTGTATGCATTCCGTCGAGAATTGTTTGTGATATGCAAACTGTACAATCACGCTTTTCCAAAATCGTCATTTCGTTGCAGGGGCTGTGCCCAGCTGGGGGTTCTTCAAGCAGTGATAGAAGCTGGTATCCCCATTGATATGGTGGGTGGGACATCTATCGGAGCTTTCATGGGGGCATTGTATGCTGAAGAACGTGATGTGGGCCGCATGCGGACCCGCGCCCGTGGGTGGGCCATGGTAAGAGAATTCAGCACAGCGACCTGTGTCAAACACTTTATAACCCAGTGATAACTCATCAACATCAATTCGCTTTTATTCTGTGACATTTAAACACAAATACGCTCTAACATGACTCAAGCTACAACTGGTTACCCTCGCCAGAGGGAAGGGTATTGCATTTGAGTTTGTTTGTATGATTTTGTTTGTTTGTGTGAATGTTTGTTTGTGTGATTGTTTGTTTGTCTGTTTGTCTGCACAGAATAAATATTATTTTCTCTGTAACCGTTGGTCCGATTGACAGGAAATTTTCACCATAGGTGCGCCTCCTCCTGCAGATATTTTTTAATGATAATTATGATGTCATAGGTCACGTGGTATGACCGCCATCTTGGAAAAACCAAAAAACTTTGCACCTCCATATCTCCAAAACTGCAAAACCTATGACCTTTGATGGAGACCCACCTTTCTGACACTGGGTTGAATATTGCTCTCCCAAAATGCCTTGGTAATCTCCTGATTTCATGATGCCATTCACACATTCAAGGTACCCAGTGCCAGAGGCAGCACAGCAATCCCAAACCATCACTGAACCTCCTCCATGTTTGACTGTAGGGAAGGTGTTCTTTTATTTGAAGGCTTCATTTTGTTTTCTGTAAACATAGAGGTGATGTGCTTTACAAAAAAGCTCTAATTTGGCCTCATCTGTCCACTGGACATTCTCCCGGAAGGATTTTGCTTGTTTTAGGTGTGTTTACACACGTTATCATAGAGCTATGATATCCTGTTTACATTCCTAATTTATCCGATTTATCCGATCATCCCACAAAGTAGTTCAAATAATTTTCATGACAGAGATAATTCATATTCATGACCCCGGAAGTCCCGTAGGCAGCATAAGCAGCGTAGGCAGCGTAGGCAGCGTAGGCAGCGTAGGCAGCGTAGGCAGCGTAGGCAGCGTAGGCAGCGTAGGCAGCGTAGGCAGCGATGCATTGTGTGTCAGGTAGGAATTAACAACTTTATTGTTCTGATTGAATGACAGTTTTACTAACTACCGTAAGTTGATTTTGCTTCGTCTTATACTCCAAATCGACTTATTTATGTTTAAAGGAAGGAAAAATGGGAAAATTAGCTAATTTGACCTGGATGCCGAAAAATACGGGAGATGGCCCATTAACCCTCTGGAGTCTTCAAGCCGATTCCATCGGCTTCACGCCATGCGCCGAAATGTCTACAAGCCGATAGTAGACTCCAGAGGGTTAAGTGTTCTTCATTATTTTCTTTCATTTGTCCTAAATTCCCAATGTTGTGTGTATATTCTGATTTTCTTTCAGGAAATGAAATCTGTCTTTAAGAAAGTTCTTGATCTCACCTATCCCATAACGTCAATGATGTCAGGAGCTGCTTTTAATAAGAGCATTGAAAAGGTTTTCAAAGACAAGCAGATTGAGGTGAGATCATAGTATGAATTATCAGCGTGGAGGTAGAACTCTTGACGCAGAATGTATAAATGTGGTTTCACGATATATTAATGTGAATTTTAATGAATACGAACGAACAATGATGGTTTTACATGTACTCACTGCTTGTGCAGGACCTATGGATACCGTATTTTAATGTCACAACCGACATCACTGCTTCGTGCATGCGAGTTCATACCGACGGTGAGTTGGGTCACTGCCTTAAATGTGATGTCATTCTGTGATGGGATCGCTGCTGTGATGTCTCTGCCATCAACTCGTTTCTTCTCTTACTCTTATTCTGAATCTTTCAGCTCTTTCCTGCTCTTCAAGCATGCTTTATTACACGTAAGATTATGCTTCTTCGATCGACCAAATTCAATAGATGCTTCATCTCCACGATGGGAACAATATCAGATTATAAGCACACCGGACCAAATCTCTGTTCTTTATCTCCTCCACCGGGAAAAGGTTCTTTGTTTTGTGATATCTTTACAGATAGGGCCAAAACCGATACATAGCAGGATATCGCAAAAAGTTGTGGACTGATTCGTACGCCACTTGGTGGACACGTTGGATGTGTGACGAGGAAGAATTGGTTCAATTTTGGTGAAGATCTGGATATGGATTCGGATATGAGAATTATTTAATTTTAAAGTGATTCTTTACCATTGAGAGAATCGGGCGAAAAGCAATATATATCACGATATTTACAAAAGTTATGGACGAGTTATGACTAAACTTGGTGGACGAGTTGGTTAGGTGACAAGAACAAGCGATTCGATTTTGGTTCAGGTCTGAATCAAGATCCAGCCTATCATTGGGATACAAAACAAACTGTTCAGCCTGGCGGAGGTATGCACTCTGCCGAGGGCCTTCTAGTTTCTTCATGCATCAGTTCAATTTTATTAGGGGTGTGTGTGTGTGTGTGTGTGTGTGTGTGTGTGTGTGTGTGTGTGTGTGTGTGTGTGTGTGTGTGTGTGTGTGTGTGTGTGTGTGTGTGTGTGTGTCTATACGTGTGTTTCTGTCTGCACATGTGTGTCTGTACGTATGCCTGTTTACACCTGTCTGTCAGATTGTGGGGGTGTCAGTCTGTCAGATTGTGGGGGTGTCAGTCTGTCAGATTGTAGGGGTGTCAGTCTGTCGGATTGTGGGGGTGTCAGTCTGTCGGATTGTGGGGGTGTCAGTCTGTCAGATTGTGGGGGTGTCAGTTAGTCAGATTGTGGGGGTGTCAGTCTGTCAGATTGTGGGTTGTTAGCCTGTCGGATTGTGGGAGTGTCAGTCTGTCGGATTGTGGGGGTGTCAGTCTGTCGGATTGTGGGGGTGTCAGTCTGTCAGATTGTGGGGGTGTCAGTCTGTCGGATTGTGGGGGTGTCAGTCTGTCGGATTGTGGGGGTGTCAGTCTGTCAGATTGTGGGGGTGTCAGTCTGTCGGATTGTGGGGGTGTCAGTCTGTCGGATTGTGGGGGTGTCAGTCTGTCGGATTGTGGGGGTGTCAGTCTGTCGGATTGTGGGGGTGTCAGTCTGTCAGATTGTGGGGGTGTCAGTCTGTCGGATTGTGGGGGTGTCAGTCTGTCAGATTGTGGGGGGTGTCAGTTTGTCAGATTGTGGGGGTGTCAGTCTGTCAGATTGTGGGGGTGTCAGTTTGTCAGATTGTGGGTTGTTAGCCTGTCGGATTGTGGGGGTGTCAGTCTGTCGGATTGTGGGGGTGTCAGTCTGTCGGATTGTGGGGGTGTCAGTCTGTCAGATTGTGGGGGGTGTCAGTTTGTCAGATTGTGGGGGTGTCAGTCTGTCAGATTGTGGGGGTGTCAGTCTGTCGGATTGTGGGGGTGTCAGTTTGTCAGATTGTGGGTTGTTAGCCTGTCGGATTGTGGGGGTGTCAGTCTCTCCGATTGTGGTGGTATCCATCCCTCCGATTGTAGGGTGTCTATTTGTACGCATGTGGTCATGGCTGACGATCTGTACGCTTGGTGTGTATGTGCACGTACATACGTATGTCTTTGTGCATCTGTGTGTCTTCATTTTTTTTACATCTGTATGTGTGTCAAAGTCTTTGTGCCCATGTGCATGTGCCCACATGCAGATCAACTTTAATGTATAATGCCCCGGTGTGTGAAAGGAGTCTCCTTGCAAATACTTTGTCATGTCCCTACATTTCCAAATGCTGTCCTGTTGTGCTTTGTTAAAATACAGATGGAATAGATGAAGACAGCCACCTTGCAACATTTTATCTTTTTGTTTGACTTACCTTTCCCAAATTAGTTGCCTATTACAGAATTGTATTAACAAATGCGAACGACGTGACATTATTTATTGCATGTGATAGGGGAATGGGAGGGAGATTTGGGGGGAAGGGGGTGATTGGAAGATGTCGGTGGTTGCTGCAAATTGAAAACGGGAATTGATAAAAGGACACGAATGTTTCTGTCTGCACATGTTTTTTTTTTTGTTTTTTTTGGGGGGGGGGGGGGGGGGTGGGGGAGGGTTAAAACGTTAGACAAAGAGTAGATGTTCGGGGAAGTTCGGGGGAGAAGGGAAAATCTAAGAACCAAGCAAAAACAGCCAACGTCACAAACCTCCTCCTTGAGACAGCACAGTTCAGCACGGGCCTGGATGTGGTGTGAACGGGCATTATAAGTGCACTGCTCAATGTTTTTCAACTTTTAACCTTCTTAGTTTATCTTTGTGCTCTTCACTTTCATTCTTGACCTCCACTCTGTTTGAATCGGCACCAATTTTATCCCCCCTCCCCCCTCTCCCCACCCCACCCCATTTCTGTTTGATAATTGTCCCGTCTTTCTACTTTATCCTTTTGTTTGCATGTACTTATCGCCTGTTGTTTACATTTTTAACTATGTATTGTATTTCCCTATTTGTTTTTTGAGATTTCCACCCTTCCCCCCCCCTCTTTTGCATCATATTTCCACAAAATCTTTCCTCTGTTTTTTTCACTGCATTCTTGGTCTATCTTTCATCTTGGTTCGCTTACTCTATTTTTTTTTTTTTTCTTTTTACTGGCCTGTGTGTTGTCTTTGCATCTGCACGGTCTTCTCTGCATGGTGTACCTGCATTGCATGGACCTGGCACCTCTTCCTGCACCCTCTCCAACCTCTCTGCTATGTTTGGTAAACCTGCTAAGGCTTTGTTTGGCGTTTTGTTCGTGCCAGTTCTTCTTATGTTCCTTATCTTCCACCAATCTGTGACCCGAGGGATGGGCACTTATTAGTGGATGGCTGTTATGTCAATAATCTTCCAGGTTAGCTGTTTTTTGTCGCTTATGTATGCATCATGCTTCATTCTTTCTCCTCTTCCTCAAATATTTACTCCCCTTTTGGTGATGGCACGATGCACAGCAGCACCCACGTCTGCCTTCATTGTGTGGTATGACCTCGCTCGGATTACTGCTGCCCTCGGGCATAGGCAGCCCTCAAATGTGTCCCTCCCCAGGCTCACTGTGGAGGTATGCCCGTGCTAGCATGTCCCTTTCGGGATACTTACCACCCCTCTGTGACCCCAAAGACGGCCATTTGCTTATGGATGGGGGCTACGTCAACAACCTTCCAGGTAAGGTGACATCCTTATGGAGTGGACTTGTATATTGAAACCTAAATATCCACGAGCAAAGAGGTATGTATGAATTTTGCTGTAAATTGGGTCAACGGGGGTGTTGTGTGTTGGGCATTTCCATTTGTTTTCTGAAATTCAGTATGATTTGATAAACATAGTTCTGATCACTTTAATAGGTGTTAGAACCTCTTTTTTGTTTACAGGATCGAGGCTCATGCAAGAACAAGGTACAGCTAACAGTGGGCCAAACATCAAGGGAATTAACAAACAAGATAAAAGGAAAGGGAAGAGGGGAGAAAACACTGAAACTAGCAAGTAAAGGTTAATGGGGGTAACAAAGATCATGTCAAATTGGGAAGGACAACATATGGCAGTGCACTGCTTACTTGATGTCCTGAAGGGGAGTCAGACAGAATGGCCCTTGGAAGGTGGTTTCATAGACCATAGAAGAGATTAATAGAGTTGAGGTGGCCAGTCAGCCTTCATTATGGAAGTTTAACCTGGATGGAAGAAGGTATGCATCCTGGAGTACATAGGAAGGGTCGGAGGACTGACAGAGCAGAGGAAGTAATTATTGGAGAAGAAGTGGTTAAAAAAAACCCCCAGAGATGTGAGAAAAAAAACCAGAGAAAAAAAAACGACCTGCTTGCGATGCGAGAGGAACAGACCCTGTGATTCAGCCACATCACGGGAGATTCCAATAATCTTGGGAGCTTTATAGCTTGTACAGCAGAATCCAGGAAAGACAGATATGGTGCTGGGGCACCAGTCCATAGTGGAGAGCAGTACTTCAATGAGCTATGGACAAATGCCGTGTGAGCTGTGCGTAACCGATGTACCAAAGAGAAACTTTAATTTAAGCAGGATGCCAAGCCTATTGGTGGCTTTGGAAACGGGCTTTGATTTGTGATTTGTCCAGGAGAAGTCATAGCTCCTGGTGATGCCTAGAATTTCAAGAGGCTGAATCTCTCCCAGTAGCTGACCATGGAAATAGACAGGTGGGTTAATTTGACGGTCCTTCCAGAGCGACAGGGTGAGACTGAGATTTGCCAGGATTGAAGGACATGTTTCTTTTATTAGACCAGCATCTAATCAATTCGAGATCAGAAGGGAATGATGTTCAATAGTTGCCTTTTTTGCATAGAAACGGATACTTGTCATTCAAGTAGCTACATGCACAAATAATTCAGTGAAAGGGAGATTAGAAATGAGAAAACACAAACTATAACATCATTTAAACCATTGTGAATAATATAAAACGTTTTTCAACTGTTTGAGTTTTATCCCCTTTGATGTGAGAACTAATAATTGAATGAAAACAATTGCCTTTTATTCCCATATTGGTGTCAAAGCTAACGGAAGTGTTAAATACGAAAGGCCAATCTTTATGTACTGCTAGTCTGGTGGAGAGTAAGAAGTAAATTTGTGATGGAGAAATGTATGCAAAGAAACCAGAAAAGATGTAGATGGGCATGGAAGATGAGGAGATAGTGACATCTACTGTGAAGAACCGCGGTGACGATCAAGATTGCATCGACACTTAGATTTTGAGGGGTAGTGGGGTGGGAGGTGGGGTTGGAAAGATGCTGATTTGTTTATTAAGGATCAGCAATTAGCTTACTCTTGTGTAGACGGAGCCTGCTTGGCACCGACATTGATATTTTAAAAAATGCTACGAAACTAGCATATTATCCATTAGGTGATTGTGTCACCCCCCTACAGTAACACATACACATTTGTAGTCAATTACATTTTTGCTGTGAGTAAACTTACACATGCAATTTTGACAACTCCTCAATCCCTTACCCCACCAAAAGTCCTCTCCCCCTCCCTACTGAAATCCTCAACCTCCCCTTCCCAACTCTGTCCCATCCCTGTTCTTCCCTCCTTCTTACCATCCTCTCGCTCATAAAAGCAAACATTCATTACCACGTTGAAACAGTGGAATATTTAATGCTTTCAGCTCCCCTATCGTGATATCTAAGACTTCACAGAAACCCATCACGGTTGCCTGTCCAACTCACAATTTTAAGAGAAAATTTTCCTTTTGACCAATTCCCATAAACAGTGCCTTTTTGGAAGCTCAATGGTTGGTGTTTAAGGATGGTGGCGTGCTCCCTTGAGTTTAAGGAAGGTTTTAAGGAAAAACTTTTGAAATATTCGTATTAGTACAGCGGATAAGCTCTCATATTTTAACAAATTGTGCATTTTTTGAGAAAAGCATGAAATTTCTAGCATAGTTAGTATATACCATAAGGTTTATTTTCAGATGTGGAGGGAAGTCAGATTTGACCTCTGAGGACCGTGAGAGGTCAAATCCAAAATGGCCAAAAGTCCACCGGTTCTAATGTTCTAACGCGCTTAATTTTGGAACCAAACAGTGTAGAAAAAACATTATAGGTGTCATTTCCAACTAAATTGGGGATGCCCATTCATTTGGTGATACTTTTGAGATCGCCAGAACTCAAGGACATGCGTTTAGGTCAAGGTCAAATTACGGTAAATATCTATTTTTATGATACTGCAGTTGGAACTGCTATCGGAAAAAGTTCATTTGAACTTTTAAAACTTTATTTTTTTCAGGTACAGGGAGGGATAGGTACAGAACACCCAAAGACCAGAAATGATGAAAAAAAGTGTTTACACTGCAAGGAATGATGCAATAACCTCTGAAAAAATAACTGTAGTTAACCAAGTATGTCCACAAAAGCTTACATTAAATCAAGTGCAATGATGAAAATTGGTAATGATCAAAATCTAACAGTCTCCAGAACAGAAGCACAGCACAGTGCAGTGCACTTGAGTGCAGCTTTGGCACTTGCAGCGTCCAGTGCACCCTTTCTTGCAGCCACAGTGGATCGATTTTGGCACGATTTTGATGCTTCAGGGAGAGTGGTCCAAAGAGGCTGCCACCCAGTTGTCTCCTTTGTCCAGCCCCAGTCAGATGGGTCTGGCATCTCTGGATCCATGACCAATGCCTGGTTCCAACAGTTGGCCTGGTAGCAAGTGCGCTTGATGTGCTGCTTGAGTGCTGCCTGGGTTGGAGGAATGTTCTCTCGAGTTCTACACTTCTGTGTGAAGAGCTGTTTCCTGGCATCATTCACTTCCGTGCTCTCACTGGTTCGGTCATACATCAGCACCACAAATCGCTCCAGCAGTAACATTGAGCCTTCACTGACCTCACTTGGCATGCCTAGGAGTTCATTGAAAGCATCATTCACCTCTAAGAAAGACTTCCAAGTTTCCCAGGCAGTCTTCTTTTCTCTGCCAGCGAATGCAGATACAGTATCACACCCGGTGAAAGCGTGAAAGATTGGGAGAGTCAGACACTGTGTTGGATTCAATGTGGCAACCATTTCGTGAACAGCTATGTACCGAAAGTTTGACCCGACACCAAAGGCAACCCACGGCTCATCAGGAGCATCCCCAATTTAGTTGGAAATGACACCTATAATGTTTTTCTACACTATTTGGTTCCAAAATTAAGCGCGTTTGAACATTAGACTCGGTGGACTTGCGGCCATTTTGGATTTGACCTCTCACGGTCCTCAGAGGTCAAATCTGACTTCCCTCCACATCTGAAAATAAACCTCATGGTATGCACTAACTATGTTAGAAATTTCATGCTTTTCTCATAAATCCACAATTGTTGTTGTTATCCGCTGTACCACTGTATGCAACCATCCTCAAATTAAGGGTGTCCTTAAAAGGGGAAACGTAAGGAAATATTTAAGTAAATCCTCAAATCTTTCCTTAAGAATGATTTATGCAACCGGGCCTTTGATTTCACATTGCAATATGCCCCCAAATGGTGGCCATGGTATAGAAATTGTGGGTGGAGTCAATTGAACTGTCCAGCCAATGGGTGAAACCAGGATGCATGGACACATGCACGGCTCCTTTTATAGTATAGATTATCTGCAAAGTTTATGTAGTTGTGAAAATACAACCAGACCGATCATCATCATCATCATCATCATCATCATCATCATCATCATCATCATCATCATCATCATCATCATCATCATCATCATCATCATCATTGGTGCAGCCGAAGCAGTTATGAAGTTACAATCTTAGTCAGGTCGCCACTGACTCCGGAAGTGAGGGCATGAATTTTGAATTTGTTTATAGTGCCGACGATAGCTTGCCGACTCTTCGCGAAAGACACCATGGGATCTTTAACGTCCACTACCTAATGGCGGCAGACTTCAACTTTCTTCTTCAGTGCATTTGAGTCTATTGGAAAAAAATGACTTCCTGTGTAATGACTGCGGCAAACAGGGAATCATCCATTCTTTGAGCTTAAGGAGATGCCAATGTAGAAATTGAGAGAGTAGTAGCCTTGTCTCAGACCTGCATTACTACAGTTATTGGAGAAGACCCTGATTTGCTGATTCTGCTCTTTTACCAAGCTATCCAAATCAGGTATTGGATCGACTCGGACGTGGTCGATTACTATGCGGGTCGCCCCATCATTGCTGTACATGGTTCAAATTTGAAGGGATGAGCTTGAGCTTCCGATTTGAAGGTCATGAAGTGCAGGTCATGAAGTGTGGAGATGAGTGCTGTTATCATTTGCTGGAAGGTAGCATACTGGGCCTATGATTCTTCTCCTTGTGACATGGTCTGATCCAATTGTTGCATTGAAATCTCTAAGGACCACAACCAGATCGTGACACCTGGTCTGAGCTAGCTCAGAGGATAACATCTCATAAAATGATACTTGTTGCCATTGTCGTCTGCCTTAGTGGATACAAAACAGACAAAAATGGTCATATTTCCATGATGACGGTGAAGATAAGCAGTGTATAAGTGTATAAATATAGTGTATAAACCCTCATTATAAGGGGTTCCACCTTGTTAAGGGTTTTCCTTCTCGTCCAGTCCAGGGCAAGGGCCACACCAGCTCAATGGATACTATCGGCTCTGCCAGACCAAATATAGTCGTAGTCCTCTTCTGGATGTCTTGCTCGAATCAGGTCGACATGTCATGTTTATTCCATTTCGAATTTAACTCTAACTGCATTGGGGGGGCTCCCACTCCTCAACATTCTTTGTATTTTTTTCGCATCCGCTGGGGATTTCAAATTTTCCTCAAGATTTTTTTCTCAAGGATCCTGCGCACATTTTGATGTTGTGCGCATATGCATAAAATTAGCATATTGCACAACTAATATGGAAATAATTAGACAAGCTTACATATAATGAAAAAATGATGTTACCATTGCTTTCATTACATTATGATCCATGCGTGTGCAAATTTTCAAGTTCATCGGACCATCGACTGCCGCGATCTGAAGGTCAGGGAAAGCTCAAAATCACCCAGTTCAGTTCAGGTAAAAGGCAGTAAATGGTGTTTCGTGAGGTTGCATCACGTGGCTGTCTCGTACTCGTATGAAGTCCTCCAATAATTGTGAATGTGCTGTTTTTGTAATTTCAATGTGCTAAACATTTGATCAGTGGCATTCAAGATTTGATAAGAACCATATGATACAAGTTGTGCAAAACCTATATTTCAATAAATTGCATATATTTGCATGGTATCGATAATTTCGTTACATTTTGAAAAATTGGATTTTGTAACCTGTTGTACATCAAGTATTTGAACGCTTCTGACCACCACTTTCCCCAGCTGATGTGGCCCAGTCCAGAGGGGCAAAGGCTGTGATTGCTATAGACGTTGGAAGCCGCGACGACACAGACCTCACTAACTACGGCGACTCGTTATCTGGATGGTGGCTCCTGTGGAAACGGCTCAACCCCCTGGCCGAGAAAGTCAAGGTTTGGATGGTGCACATATGATCCACGGGTGATTTTATTTTCAAAAATATCGAGGCTCAAGGAAGAGTAAGGTCATAGAGGGATCTGACTGTGTGAAAATATAAGCTCACGGAGGAGTGAAATCGAGGGCAGCAGAATCACAGACTGACATTAGGATCAATGGGGTACATGGAATTGTGAAAAGGAAAGGGGGAGAAGGTGGAGTCAACAACAGCTGAAGAAGACAGTGTTGGGATGGGAGACAGCATCATAATGATGGGTAGGACTCATGAAG